>NC_140044.1:5597826-5812931 GCF_963513975.1 Fringilla coelebs
GGTGCCTGGAGCCGTGGGCTTTGTGGTTTCCGAGACGCTAACCCTAGGCGTAACCCTAACCCTAACCCTAACCCTAACCCTAGTCAGGAAAGGCAGCCCGGGCCTAGGGCTGCTCGCAAGGAAAAAGCCGTGGAGGCAGGCATCTTGTGGCAGTTTTGGGCTCCCCTTGGGATGCCCTTCGCAGCTGCGCGGTGCCTGGAGCCGTGGGCTTTGTGGTTTCCGAGACGCTAACCCTAGGCGTAACCCTAACCCTAACCCTAGTCAGGAAAGGCAGCCCGGGCCTAGGGCTGCTCGCAAGGAAAAAGCCGTGGAGGCAGGCATCTTGTGGCAGTTTTGCGCTCCCCTTGGGATGCCCTTCGCAGCTGCACGGTGCCTGGAGCCGTGGGCTTTGTGGTTTCCGAGACGCTAACCCTAGGCGTAACCCTAACCCTAACCCTAGTCAGGAAAGGCAGCCCGGGCCTAGGGCTGCTCGCAAGGAAAAAGCCGTGGAGGCAGGCATCTTGTGGCAGTTTTGCGCTCCCCTTGGGATGCCCTTGGCAGCTGCGCGGTGCCTGGAGGCGTGGGCTTTGTGGTTTCCGAGACGCTAACCCTAGGCGTAACCCTAACCCTAACCCTAGTCAGGAAAGGCAGCCCGGGCCTAGGGCTGCTCGCAAGGAAAAAGCCGTGGAGGCAGGCATCTAGTGGCAGTTTTGCGCTCCCCTTGGGATGCCCTTCACAGCTGCGCGGTGCCTGGAGCCGTGGGCTTTGTGGTTTCCGAGACGCTAACCCTAGGCGTAACCCTAACCCTAACCCTAGTCAGGAAAGGCAGCCCGGGCCTAGGGCTGCTCGCAAGGAAAAAGCCGTGGAGGCAGGCATCTTGTGGCAGTTTTGCGCTCCCCTTGGGATGCCCTTCGCAGCTGCGCGGTGCCTGGAGCCGTGGGCTTTGTGGTTTCCGAGACGCTAACCCTAGGCATAACCCTAACCCTAACCCTAACCCTAACCCTAGTCAGGAAAGGCAGCCCGGGCCTAGGGCTGCTCGCAAGGAAAAAGCCGTGGAGGCAGGCATCTTGTGGCAGTTTTGCGCTCCCCTTGGGATGCCCTTTGCAGCTGCGCGGTGCCTGGAGCCGTGGGCTTTGTGGTTTCCGAGACGCTAACCCTAGGCGTAACCCTAACCCTAACCCTAACCCTAACCCTAGTCAGGAAAGGCAGCCCGAGCCTAGGGCTGCTCGCAAGGAAAAAGCCGTGGAGGCAGTCATCTTTTGCAGTTTTGCGCTCCCCTTGGGATGCCCTTCGCAGCTGCGCGGTGCCTGGAGCCGTGGGCTTTGTGGTTTCCGAGACGCTAACGCTAGGCGTAACCCTAACCCTAACCCTAACCCTAACCCTAGTCAGGAAAGGCAGCCCGAGCCTAGGGCTGCTCGCAAGGAAAAAGCCGTGGAGGCAGTCATCTTGTGGCAGTTTTGCGCTCCCCTTGGGATGCCCTTCGCAGCTGCGCGGTGCCTGGAGCCGTGGGCTTTGTGGTTTCCGAGACGCTAACCCTAGGCGTAACCCTAACCCTAACCCTAACCCTAACCCTAGTCAGGAAAGGCAGCCCGGGCCTAGGGCTGCTCGCAAGGAAAAAGCCGTGGAGGCAGGCATCTTGTGGCAGTTTTGCGCTCCCCTTGGGATGCCCTTCACAGCTGCGCGGTGCCTGGAGCCGTGGGCTTTGTGGTTTCCGAGACGCTAACCCTAGGCGTAACCCTAACCCTAACCCTAGTCAGGAAAGGCAGCCATGGCCTAGGGCTGCTCGCAAGGAAAAAGCCGTGGAGGCAGGCATCTTGTGGCAGTTTTGCGCTCCCCTTGGGATGCCCTTCGCAGCTGCACGGTGCCTGGAGCCGTGGGCTTTGTGGTTTCCGAGACGCTAACCCTAGGCGTAACCCTAACCCTAACCCTAGTCAGGAAAGGCAGCCCGGGCCTAGGGCTGCTCGCAAGGAAAAAGCCGTGGAGGCAGGCATCTTGTGGCAGTTTTGCGCTCCCCTTGGGATGCCCTTGGCAGCTGCGCGGTGCCTGGAGGCGTGGGCTTTGTGGTTTCCGAGACGCTAACCCTAGGCGTAACCCTAACCCTAACCCTAGTCAGGAAAGGCAGCCCGGGCCTAGGGCTGCTCGCAAGGAAAAAGCCGTGGAGGCAGGCATCTTGTGGCAGTTTTGCGCTCCCCTTGGGATGCCCTTCACAGCTGCGCGGTGCCTGGAGCCGTGGGCTTTGTGGTTTCCGAGACGCTAACCCTAGGCGTAACCCTAACCCTAACCCTAGTCAGGAAAGGCAGCCCGGGCCTAGGGCTGCTCGCAAGGAAAAAGCCGTGGAGGCAGGCATCTTGTGGCAGTTTTGCGCTCCCCTTGGGATGCCCTTCGCAGCTGCGCGGTGCCTGGAGCCGTGGGCTTTGTGGTTTCCGAGACGCTAACCCTAGGCGTAACCCTAACCCTAACCCTAACCCTAGCCCTAGTCAGGAAAGGCAGCCCGGGCCTAGGGCTGCTCGCAAGGAAAAAGCCGTGGAGGCAGGCATCTTGTGGCAATTTTGCGCTCCCCTTGGGATGCCCTTCGCAGCTGCGTGGTGCCTGGAGCCGTAGGCTTTGTGGTTTCCGAGACGCTAACCCTAGGCGTAACCCTAACCCTAACCCTAACCCTAACCCTAGTCAGGAAAGGCAGCCCGGGCCTAGGGCTGCTCGCAAGGAAAAAGCCGTGGAGGCAGGCATCTTGTGGCAGTTTTGCGCTCCCCTTGGGACGCCCTTCGCAGCTGCGCGGTGCCTGGAGCCGTGGGCTTTGTGGTTTCCGAGACGCTAACCCTAGGCGTAACCCTAACCCTAACCCTAGTCAGGAAAGGCAGCCCGGGCCTAGGGCTGCTCGCAAGGAAAAAGCCGTGGAGGCAGGCATCTTGTGGCAGTTTTGCGCTCCCCTTGGGATGCCCTTTGCAGCTGCGCGGTGCCTGGAGCCGTGGGCTTTGTGGTTTCCGAGACGCTAACCCTAGGCGTAACCCTAACCCTAACCCTAACCCTAACCCTAGTCAGGAAAGGCAGCCCGGGCCTCGGGCTGCTCGCAAGGAAAAAGCCATGGAGGCAGGCATCTTGTGGCAGTTTTGTGCTCCCCTTGGGATGCCCTTCGCAGCTGCGTGGGTCCTGGAGCCGTAGGCTTTGTGGTTTCCGAGACGCTAACCCTAGGCGTAACCCTAACCCTAACCCTAACCCTAACCCTAGTCAGGAAAGGCAGCCCGGGCCTAGGGCTGCTCGCAAGGAAAAAGCCATGGAGGCAGTCATCTTGTGGCAGTTTTGCGCTCCCCTTGGGATGCCCTTTGCAGCTGCGCGGTGCCTGGAGCCGTGGGCTTTGTGGTTTCCGAGACGCTAACCCTAGGCGTAACCCTAACCCTAACCCTAGTCAGGAAAGGCAGCCCGGGCCTAGGGCTGCTCGCAAGGAAAAAGCCGTGGAGGCAGGCATCTTGTGGCAGTTTTGCGCTCCCCTTGGGATGCCCTTGGCAGCTGCGCGGTGCCTGGAGGCGTGGGCTTTGTGGTTTCCGAGACGCTAACCCTAGGCGTAACCCTAACCCTAACCCTAACCCTAACCCTAGTCAGGAAAGGCAGCCCGGGCCTAGGGCTGCTCGCAAGGAAAAAGCCGTGGAGGCAGGCATCTTGTGGCAGTTTTGCGCTCCCCTTGGGATGCCCTTCACAGCTGCGCGGTGCCTGGAGCCGTGGGCTTTGTGGTTTCCGAGACGCTAACCCTAGGCGTAACCCTAACCCTAACCCTAGTCAGGAAAGGCAGCCCGGGCCTAGGGCTGCTCGCAAGGAAAAAGCCGTGGAGGCAGGCATCTTGTGGCAGTTTTGCGCTCCCCTTGGGATGCCCTTCGCAGCTGCGCGGTGCCTGGAGCCGTGGGCTTTGTGGTTTCCGAGACGCTAACCCTAGGCGTAACCCTAACCCTAACCCTAGTCAGGAAAGGCAGCCCGGGCCTAGGGCTGCTCGCAAGGAAAAAGCCGTGGAGGCAGGCATCTTGTGGCAGTTTTGCGCTCCCCTTGGGATGCCCTTCGCAGCTGCACGGTGCCTGGAGCCGTGGGCTTTGTGGTTTCCGAGACGCTAACCCTAGGCGTAACCCTAACCCTAACCCTAGTCAGGAAAGGCAGCCCGGGCCTAGGGCTGCTCGCAAGGAAAAAGCCGTGGAGGCAGGCATCTTGTGGCAGTTTTGCGCTCCCCTTGGGATGCCCTTCGCAGCTGCGCGGTGCCTGGAGCCGTGGGCTTTGTGGTTTCCGAGACGCTAACCCTAGGCGTAACCCTAACCCTAACCCTAGTCAGGAAAGGCAGCCCGGGCCTAGGGCTGCTCGCAAGGAAAAAGCCGTGGAGGCAGGCATCTAGTGGCAGTTTTGCGCTCCCCTTGGGATGCCCTTCACAGCTGCGCGGTGCCTGGAGCCGTGGGCTTTGTGGTTTCCGAGACGCTAACCCTAGGCGTAACCCTAACCCTAACCCTAGTCAGGAAAGGCAGCCCGGGCCTAGGGCTGCTCGCAAGGAAAAAGCCGTGGAGGCAGGCATCTTGTGGCAGTTTTGCGCTCCCCTTGGGATGCCCTTCGCAGCTGCGCGGTGCCTGGAGCCGTGGGCTTTGTGGTTTCCGAGACGCTAACCCTAGGCATAACCCTAACCCTAACCCTAACCCTAACCCTAGTCAGGAAAGGCAGCCCGGGCCTAGGGCTGCTCGCAAGGAAAAAGCCGTGGAGGCAGGCATCTTGTGGCAATTTTGCGCTCCCCTTGGGATGCCCTTCGCAGCTGCGTGGTGCCTGGAGCCGTAGGCTTTGTGGTTTCCGAGACGCTAACCCTAGGCGTAACCCTAACCCTAACCCTAACCCTAACCCTAGTCAGGAAAGGCAGCCCGGGCCTAGGGCTGCTCGCAAGGAAAAAGCCGTGGAGGCAGGCATCTTGTGGCAGTTTTGCGCTCCCCTTGGGATGCCCTTCGCAGCTGCGCGGTGCCTGGAGCCGTGGGCTTTGTGGTTTCCGAGACGCTAACCCTAGGCGTAACCCTAACCCTAACCCTAACCCTAACCCTAGTCAGGAAAGGCAGCCCGAGCCTAGGGCTGCTCGCAAGGAAAAAGCCGTGGAGGCAGTCATCTTTTGCAGTTTTGCGCTCCCCTTGGGATGCCCTTCGCAGCTGCGCGGTGCCTGGAGCCGTGGGCTTTGTGGTTTCCGAGACGCTAACGCTAGGCGTAACCCTAACCCTAACCCTAACCCTAACCCTAGTCAGGAAAGGCAGCCCGAGCCTAGGGCTGCTCGCAAGGAAAAAGCCGTGGAGGCAGGCATCTTGTGGCAGTTTTGCGCTCCCCTTGGGATGCCCTTCGCAGCTGCGCGGTGCCTGGAGCCGTGGGCTTTGTGGTTTCCAAGACGCTAACCCTAGGCGTAACCCTAACCCTAACCCTAACCCTAACCCTAGTCAGGAAAGGCAGCCCGGGCCTAGGGCTGCTCGCAAGGAAAAAGCCGTGGAGGCAGGCATCTTGTGGCAGTTTTGCGCTCCCCTTGGGATGCCCTTCGCAGCTGCGCGGTGCCTGGAGCCGTGGGCTTTGTGGTTTCCGAGACGCTAACCCTAGGCATAACCCTAACCCTAACCCTAACCCTAACCCTAGTCAGGAAAGGCAGCCCGGGCCTAGGGCTGCTCGCAAGGAAAAAGCCATGGAGGCAGGCATCTTGTGGCAATTTTGCGCTCCCCTTGGGATGCCCTTAGCAGCTGCGTGGTGCCTGGAGCCGTAGGCTTTGTGGTTTCCGAGACGCTAACCCTAGGCGTAACCCTAACCCTAACCCTAACCCTAACCCTAGTCAGGAAAGGCAGCCCGGGCCTAGGGCTGCTCGCAAGGAAAAAGCCATGGAGGCAGGCATCTTGTGGCAGTTTTGCGCTCCCCTTGGGATGCCCTTTGCAGCTGCGCGGTGCCTGGAGCCGTGGGCTTTGTGGTTTCCGAGACGCTAACCCTAGGCGTAACCCTAACCCTAACCCTAACCCTAACCCTAGTCAGGAAAGGCAGCCCGGGCCTAGGGCTGCTCGCAAGGAAAAAGCCGTGGAGGCAGGCATCTTGTGGCAGTTTTGCGCTCCCCTTGGGATGCCCTTCACAGCTGCGCGGTGCCTGGAGCCGTGGGCTTTGTGGTTTCCGAGACGCTAACCCTAGGCGTAACCCTAACCCTAACCCTAGTCAGGAAAGGCAGCCATGGCCTAGGGCTGCTCGCAAGGAAAAAGCCGTGGAGGCAGGCATCTTGTGGCAGTTTTGCGCTCCCCTTGGGATGCCCTTCGCAGCTGCGCGGTGCCTGGAGCCGTGGGCTTTGTGGTTTCCGAGACGCTAACCCTAGGCGTAACCCTAACCCTAACCCTAACCCTAGTAAGGAAAGGCAGCCCGGGCCTAGGGCTGCTCGCAAGGAAAAAGCCGTGGAGGCAGGCATCTTGTGGCAGTTTTGGGCTCCCCTTGGGATGCCCTTCGCAGCTGCGCGGTGCCTGGAGCCGTGGGCTTTGTGGTTTCCGAGACGCTAACCCTAGGCGTAACCCTAACCCTAACCCTAGTCAGGAAAGGCAGCCCGGGCCTAGGGCTGCTCGCAAGGAAAAAGCCGTGGAGGCAGGCATCTTGTGGCAGTTTTGCGCTCCCCTTGGGATGCCCTTCGCAGCTGCGCGGTGCCTGGAGCCGTGGGCTTTGTGGTTTCCGAGACGCTAACCCTAGGCGTAACCCTAACCCTAACCCTAACCCTAACCCTAGTCAGGAAAGGCAGCCCGGGCCTAGGGCTGCTCGCAAGGAAAAAGCCGTGGAGGCAGGCATCTTGTGGCAGTTTTGCGCTCCCCTTGGGATGCCCTTCACAGCTGCGCGGTGCCTGGAGCCGTGGGCTTTGTGGTTTCCGAGACGCTAACCCTAGGCGTAACCCTAACCCTAACCCTAGTCAGGAAAGGCAGCCCGGGCCTAGGGCTGCTCGCAAGGAAAAAGCCGTGGAGGCAGGCATCTTGTGGCAGTTTTGCGCTCCCCTTGGGATGCCCTTCGCAGCTGCGCGGTGCCTGGAGCCGTGGGCTTTGTGGTTTCCGAGACGCTAACCCTAGGCGTAACCCTAACCCTAACCCTAGTCAGGAAAGGCAGCCCGGGCCTAGGGCTGCTCGCAAGGAAAAAGCCGTGGAGGCAGGCATCTTGTGGCAGTTTTGCGCTCCCCTTGGGATGCCCTTCGCAGCTGCACGGTGCCTGGAGCCGTGGGCTTTGTGGTTTCCGAGACGCTAACCCTAGGCGTAACCCTAACCCTAACCCTAGTCAGGAAAGGCAGCCCGGGCCTAGGGCTGCTCGCAAGGAAAAAGCCGTGGAGGCAGGCATCTTGTGGCAGTTTTGCGCTCCCCTTGGGATGCCCTTGGCAGCTGCGCGGTGCCTGGAGGCGTGGGCTTTGTGGTTTCCGAGACGCTAACCCTAGGCGTAACCCTAACCCTAACCCTAGTCAGGAAAGGCAGCCCGGGCCTAGGGCTGCTCGCAAGGAAAAAGCCGTGGAGGCAGGCATCTAGTGGCAGTTTTGCGCTCCCCTTGGGATGCCCTTCACAGCTGCGCGGTGCCTGGAGCCGTGGGCTTTGTGGTTTCCGAGACGCTAACCCTATGCGTAACCCTAACCCTAACCCTAGTCAGGAAAGGCAGCCCGGGCCTAGGGCTGCTCGCAAGGAAAAAGCCGTGGAGGCAGGCATCTTGTGGCAGTTTTGCGCTCCCCTTGGGATGCCCTTCGCAGCTGCGCGGTGCCTGGAGCCGTGGGCTTTGTGGTTTCCGAGACGCTAACCCTAGGCATAACCCTAACCCTAACCCTAACCCTAACCCTAGTCAGGAAAGGCAGCCCGGGCCTAGGGCTGCTCGCAAGGAAAAAGCCGTGGAGGCAGGCATCTTGTGGCAATTTTGCGCTCCCCTTGGGATGCCCTTCGCAGCTGCGTGGTGCCTGGAGCCGTAGGCTTTGTGGTTTCCGAGACGCTAACCCTAGGCGTAACCCTAACCCTAACCCTAACCCTAACCCTAGTCAGGAAAGGCAGCCCGGGCCTAGGGCTGCTCGCAAGGAAAAAGCCGTGGAGGCAGGCATCTTGTGGCAGTTTTGCGCTCCCCTTGGGATGCCCTTCGCAGCTGCGCGGTGCCTGGAGCCGTGGGCTTTGTGGTTTCCGAGACGCTAACCCTAGGCGTAACCCTAACCCTAACCCTAACCCTAACCCTAGTCAGGAAAGGCAGCCCGAGCCTAGGGCTGCTCGCAAGGAAAAAGCCGTGGAGGCAGTCATCTTTTGCAGTTTTGCGCTCCCCTTGGGATGCCCTTCGCAGCTGCGCGGTGCCTGGAGCCGTGGGCTTTGTGGTTTCCGAGACGCTAACGCTAGGCGTAACCCTAACCCTAACCCTAACCCTAACCCTAGTCAGGAAAGGCAGCCCGAGCCTAGGGCTGCTCGCAAGGAAAAAGCCGTGGAGGCAGTCATCTTGTGGCAGTTTTGCGCTCCCCTTGGGATGCCCTTCGCAGCTGCGCGGTGCCTGGAGCCGTGGGCTTTGTGGTTTCCGAGACGCTAACCCTAGGCGTAACCCTAACCCTAACCCTAACCCTAACCCTAGTCAGGAAAGGCAGCCCGGGCCTAGGGCTGCTCGCAAGGAAAAAGCCGTGGAGGCAGGCATCTTGTGGCAGTTTTGCGCTCCCCTTGGGATGCCCTTCGCAGCTGCGCGGTGCCTGGAGCCGTGGGCTTTGTGGTTTCCGAGACGCTAACCCTAGGCATAACCCTAACCCTAACCCTAACCCTAACCCTAGTCAGGAAAGGCAGCCCGGGCCTAGGGCTGCTCGCAAGGAAAAAGCCATGGAGGCAGGCATCTTGTGGCAGTTTTGCGCTCCCCTTGGGACGCCCTTCGCAGCTGCGCGGTGCCTGGAGCCGTGGGCTTTGTGGTTTCCGAGACGCTAACCCTAGGCGTAACCCTAACCCTAACCCTAACCCTAGTCAGGAAAGGCAGCCCGGGCCTAGGGCTGCTCGCAAGGAAAAAGCCGTGGAGGCAGGCATCTAGTGGCAGTTTTGCGCTCCCCTTGGGATGCCCTTTGCAGCTGCGCGGTGCCTGGAGCCGTGGGCTTTGTGGTTTCCGAGACGCTAACCCTAGGCGTAACCCTAACCCTAACCCTAACCCTAACCCTAGTCAGGAAAGGCAGCCCGGGCCTCGGGCTGCTCGCAAGGAAAAAGCCATGGAGGCAGGCATCTTGTGGCAGTTTTGTGCTCCCCTTGGGATGCCCTTCGCAGCTGCGTGGGTCCTGGAGCCGTAGGCTTTGTGGTTTCCGAGACGCTAACCCTAGGCGTAACCCTAACCCTAACCCTAACCCTAACCCTAGTCAGGAAAGGCAGCCCGGGCCTAGGGCTGCTCGCAAGGAAAAAGCCATGGAGGCAGTCATCTTGTGGCAGTTTTGCGCTCCCCTTGGGATGCCCTTTGCAGCTGCGCGGTGCCTGGAGCCGTGGGCTTTGTGGTTTCCGAGACGCTAACCCTAGGCGTAACCCTAACCCTAACCCTAGTCAGGAAAGGCAGCCCGGGCCTAGGGCTGCTCGCAAGGAAAAAGCCGTGGAGGCAGGCATCTTGTGGCAGTTTTGCGCTCCCCTTGGGATGCCCTTCGCAGCTGCGCGGTGCCTGGAGGCGTGGGCTTTGTGGTTTCCGAGACGCTAACCCTAGGCGTAACCCTAACCCTAACCCTAACCCTAACCCTAGTCAGGAAAGGCAGCCCGGGCCTAGGGCTGCTCGCAAGGAAAAAGCCGTGGAGGCAGGCATCTTGTGGCAGTTTTGCGCTCCCCTTGGGATGCCCTTCACAGCTGCGCGGTGCCTGGAGCCGTGGGCTTTGTGGTTTCCGAGACGCTAACCCTAGGCGTAACCCTAACCCTAACCCTAGTCAGGAAAGGCAGCCCGGGCCTAGGGCTGCTCGCAAGGAAAAAGCCGTGGAGGCAGGCATCTTGTGGCAGTTTTGCGCTCCCCTTGGGATGCCCTTCGCAGCTGCGCGGTGCCTGGAGCCGTGGGCTTTGTGGTTTCCGAGACGCTAACCCTAGGCGTAACCCTAACCCTAACCCTAGTCAGGAAAGGCAGCCCGGGCCTAGGGCTGCTCGCAAGGAAAAAGCCGTGGAGGCAGGCATCTTGTGGCAGTTTTGCGCTCCCCTTGGGATGCCCTTCGCAGCTGCACGGTGCCTGGAGCCGTGGGCTTTGTGGTTTCCGAGACGCTAACCCTAGGCGTAACCCTAACCCTAACCCTAGTCAGGAAAGGCAGCCCGGGCCTAGGGCTGCTCGCAAGGAAAAAGCCGTGGAGGCAGGCATCTTGTGGCAGTTTTGCGCTCCCCTTGGGATGCCCTTCGCAGCTGCGCGGTGCCTGGAGCCGTGGGCTTTGTGGTTTCCGAGACGCTAACCCTAGGCGTAACCCTAACCCTAACCCTAGTCAGGAAAGGCAGCCCGGGCCTAGGGCTGCTCGCAAGGAAAAAGCCGTGGAGGCAGGCATCTAGTGGCAGTTTTGCGCTCCCCTTGGGATGCCCTTCACAGCTGCGCGGTGCCTGGAGCCGTGGGCTTTGTGGTTTCCGAGACGCTAACCCTAGGCGTAACCCTAACCCTAACCCTAGTCAGGAAAGGCAGCCCGGGCCTAGGGCTGCTCGCAAGGAAAAAGCCGTGGAGGCAGGCATCTTGTGGCAGTTTTGCGCTCCCCTTGGGATGCCCTTCGCAGCTGCGCGGTGCCTGGAGCCGTGGGCTTTGTGGTTTCCGAGACGCTAACCCTAGGCATAACCCTAACCCTAACCCTAACCCTAACCCTAGTCAGGAAAGGCAGCCCGGGCCTAGGGCTGCTCGCAAGGAAAAAGCCGTGGAGGCAGGCATCTTGTGGCAATTTTGCGCTCCCCTTGGGATGCCCTTCGCAGCTGCGTGGTGCCTGGAGCCGTAGGCTTTGTGGTTTCCGAGACGCTAACCCTAGGCGTAACCCTAACCCTAACCCTAACCCTAACCCTAGTCAGGAAAGGCAGCCCGGGCCTAGGGCTGCTCGCAAGGAAAAAGCCGTGGAGGCAGGCATCTTGTGGCAGTTTTGCGCTCCCCTTGGGATGCCCTTTGCAGCTGCGCGGTGCCTGGAGCCGTGGGCTTTGTGGTTTCCGAGACGCTAACCCTAGGCGTAACCCTAACCCTAACCCTAACCCTAACCCTAGTCAGGAAAGGCAGCCCGAGCCTAGGGCTGCTCGCAAGGAAAAAGCCGTGGAGGCAGTCATCTTTTGCAGTTTTGCGCTCCCCTTGGGATGCCCTTCGCAGCTGCGCGGTGCCTGGAGCCGTGGGCTTTGTGGTTTCCGAGACGCTAACGCTAGGCGTAACCCTAACCCTAACCCTAACCCTAACCCTAGTCAGGAAAGGCAGCCCGAGCCTAGGGCTGCTCGCAAGGAAAAAGCCGTGGAGGCAGGCATCTTGTGGCAGTTTTGCGCTCCCCTTGGGATGCCCTTCGCAGCTGCGCGGTGCCTGGAGCCGTGGGCTTTGTGGTTTCCGAGACGCTAACCCTAGGCGTAACCCTAACCCTAACCCTAACCCTAACCCTAGTCAGGAAAGGCAGCCCGGGCCTAGGGCTGCTCGCAAGGAAAAAGCCGTGGAGGCAGGCATCTTGTGGCAGTTTTGCGCTCCCCTTGGGATGCCCTTCGCAGCTGCGCGGTGCCTGGAGCCGTGGGCTTTGTGGTTTCCGAGACGCTAACCCTAGGCATAACCCTAACCCTAACCCTAACCCTAACCCTAGTCAGGAAAGGCAGCCCGGGCCTAGGGCTGCTCGCAAGGAAAAAGCCGTGGAGGCAGGCATCTTGTGGCAATTTTGCGCTCCCCTTGGGATGCCCTTAGCAGCTGCGTGGTGCCTGGAGCCGTAGGCTTTGTGGTTTCCGAGACGCTAACCCTAGGCGTAACCCTAACCCTAACCCTAACCCTAACCCTAGTCAGGAAAGGCAGCCCGGGCCTAGGGCTGCTCGCAAGGAAAAAGCCATGGAGGCAGGCATCTTGTGGCAGTTTTGCGCTCCCCTTGGGATGCCCTTTGCAGCTGCGCGGTGCCTGGAGCCGTGGGCTTTGTGGTTTCCGAGACGCTAACCCTAGGCGTAACCCTAACCCTAACCCTAACCCTAACCCTAGTCAGGAAAGGCAGCCCGGGCCTAGGGCTGCTCGCAAGGAAAAAGCCGTGGAGGCAGGCATCTTGTGGCAGTTTTGCGCTCCCCTTGGGATGCCCTTCACAGCTGCGCGGTGCCTGGAGCCGTGGGCTTTGTGGTTTCCGAGACGCTAACCCTAGGCGTAACCCTAACCCTAACCCTAGTCAGGAAAGGCAGCCATGGCCTAGGGCTGCTCGCAAGGAAAAAGCCGTGGAGGCAGGCATCTTGTGGCAGTTTTGCGCTCCCCTTGGGATGCCCTTCGCAGCTGCGCGGTGCCTGGAGCCGTGGGCTTTGTGGTTTCCGAGACGCTAACCCTAGGCGTAACCCTAACCCTAACCCTAACCCTAGTAAGGAAAGGCAGCCCGGGCCTAGGGCTGCTCGCAAGGAAAAAGCCGTGGAGGCAGGCATCTTGTGGCAGTTTTGGGCTCCCCTTGGGATGCCCTTCGCAGCTGCGCGGTGCCTGGAGCCGTGGGCTTTGTGGTTTCCGAGACGCTAACCCTAGGCGTAACCCTAACCCTAACCCTAGTCAGGAAAGGCAGCCCGGGCCTAGGGCTGCTCGCAAGGAAAAAGCCGTGGAGGCAGGCATCTTGTGGCAGTTTTGCGCTCCCCTTGGGATGCCCTTCACAGCTGCGTGGTGCCTGGAGCCGTAGGCTTTGTGGTTTCCGAGACGCTAACCCTAGGCGTAACCCTAACCCTAACCCTAACCCTAACCCTAGTCAGGAAAGGCAGCCCGGGCCTAGGGCTGCTCGCAAGGAAAAAGCCGTGGAGGCAGGCATCTTGTGGCAGTTTTGCGCTCCCCTTGGGATGCCCTTCGCAGCTGCGCGGTGCCTGGAGCCGTGGGCTTTGTGGTTTCCGAGACGCTAACCCTAGGCGTAACCCTAACCCTAACCCTAACCCTAACCCTAGTCAGGAAAGGCAGCCCGGGCCTAGGGCTGCTCGCAAGGAAAAAGCCGTGGAGGCAGTCATCTTTTGCAGTTTTGCGCTCCCCTTGGGATGCCCTTCGCAGCTGCGCGGTGCCTGGAGCCGTGGGCTTTGTGGTTTCCGAGACGCTAACGCTAGGCGTAACCCTAACCCTAACCCTAACCCTAACCCTAGTCAGGAAAGGCAGCCCGAGCCTAGGGCTGCTCGCAAGGAAAAAGCCGTGGAGGCAGTCATCTTGTGGCAGTTTTGCGCTCCCCTTGGGATGCCCTTCGCAGCTGCGCGGTGCCTGGAGCCGTGGGCTTTGTGGTTTCCGAGACGCTAACCCTAGGCGTAACCCTAACCCTAACCCTAACCCTAACCCTAGTCAGGAAAGGCAGCCCGGGCCTAGGGCTGCTCGCAAGGAAAAAGCCGTGGAGGCAGGCATCTTGTGGCAGTTTTGCGCTCCCCTTGGGATGCCCTTCGCAGCTGCGCGGTGCCTGGAGCCGTGGGCTTTGTGGTTTCCGAGACGCTAACCCTAGGCATAACCCTAACCCTAACCCTAACCCTAACCCTAGTCAGGAAAGGCAGCCCGGGCCTAGGGCTGCTCGCAAGGAAAAAGCCATGGAGGCAGGCATCTTGTGGCAGTTTTGCGCTCCCCTTGGGACGCCCTTCGCAGCTGCGCGGTGCCTGGAGCCGTGGGCTTTGTGGTTTCCGAGACGCTAACCCTAGGCGTAACCCTAACCCTAACCCTAACCCTAGTCAGGAAAGGCAGCCCGGGCCTAGGGCTGCTCGCAAGGAAAAAGCCGTGGAGGCAGGCATCTAGTGGCAGTTTTGCGCTCCCCTTGGGATGCCCTTTGCAGCTGCGCGGTGCCTGGAGCCGTGGGCTTTGTGGTTTCCGAGACGCTAACCCTAGGCGTAACCCTAACCCTAACCCTAACCCTAACCCTAGTCAGGAAAGGCAGCCCGGGCCTCGGGCTGCTCGCAAGGAAAAAGCCATGGAGGCAGGCATCTTGTGGCAGTTTTGTGCTCCCCTTGGGATGCCCTTCGCAGCTGCGTGGGTCCTGGAGCCGTGGGCTTTGTGGTTTCCGAGACGCTAACCCTAGGCGTAACCCTAACCCTAACCCTAACCCTAACCCTAGTCAGGAAAGGCAGCCCGGGCCTAGGGCTGCTCGCAAGGAAAAAGCCATGGAGGCAGTCATCTTGTGGCAGTTTTGCGCTCCCCTTGGGATGCCCTTTGCAGCTGCGCGGTGCCTGGAGCCGTGGGCTTTGTGGTTTCCGAGACGCTAACCCTAGGCGTAACCCTAACCCTAACCCTAGTCAGGAAAGGCAGCCCGGGCCTAGGGCTGCTCGCAAGGAAAAAGCCGTGGAGGCAGGCATCTTGTGGCAGTTTTGCGCTCCCCTTGGGATGCCCTTCGCAGCTGCGCGGTGCCTGGAGGCGTGGGCTTTGTGGTTTCCGAGACGCTAACCCTAGGCGTAACCCTAACCCTAACCCTAACCCTAACCCTAGTCAGGAAAGGCAGCCCGGGCCTAGGGCTGCTCGCAAGGAAAAAGCCGTGGAGGCAGGCATCTTGTGGCAGTTTTGCGCTCCCCTTGGGATGCCCTTCACAGCTGCGCGGTGCCTGGAGCCGTGGGCTTTGTGGTTTCCGAGACGCTAACCCTAGGCGTAACCCTAACCCTAACCCTAGTCAGGAAAGGCAGCCCGGGCCTAGGGCTGCTCGCAAGGAAAAAGCCGTGGAGGCAGGCATCTTGTGGCAGTTTTGCGCTCCCCTTGGGATGCCCTTCGCAGCTGCGCGGTGCCTGGAGCCGTGGGCTTTGTGGTTTCCGAGACGCTAACCCTAGGCGTAACCCTAACCCTAACCCTAGTCAGGAAAGGCAGCCCGGGCCTAGGGCTGCTCGCAAGGAAAAAGCCGTGGAGGCAGGCATCTTGTGGCAGTTTTGCGCTCCCCTTGGGATGCCCTTCGCAGCTGCACGGTGCCTGGAGCCGTGGGCTTTGTGGTTTCCGAGACGCTAACCCTAGGCGTAACCCTAACCCTAACCCTAGTCAGGAAAGGCAGCCCGGGCCTAGGGCTGCTCGCAAGGAAAAAGCCGTGGAGGCAGGCATCTTGTGGCAGTTTTGCGCTCCCCTTGGGATGCCCTTCGCAGCTGCGCGGTGCCTGGAGCCGTGGGCTTTGTGGTTTCCGAGACGCTAACCCTAGGCGTAACCCTAACCCTAACCCTAGTCAGGAAAGGCAGCCCGGGCCTAGGGCTGCTCGCAAGGAAAAAGCCGTGGAGGCAGGCATCTAGTGGCAGTTTTGCGCTCCCCTTGGGATGCCCTTCACAGCTGCGCGGTGCCTGGAGCCGTGGGCTTTGTGGTTTCCGAGACGCTAACCCTAGGCGTAACCCTAACCCTAACCCTAGTCAGGAAAGGCAGCCCGGGCCTAGGGCTGCTCGCAAGGAAAAAGCCGTGGAGGCAGGCATCTTGTGGCAGTTTTGCGCTCCCCTTGGGATGCCCTTCGCAGCTGCGCGGTGCCTGGAGCCGTGGGCTTTGTGGTTTCCGAGACGCTAACCCTAGGCATAACCCTAACCCTAACCCTAACCCTAACCCTAGTCAGGAAAGGCAGCCCGGGCCTAGGGCTGCTCGCAAGGAAAAAGCCGTGGAGGCAGGCATCTTGTGGCAATTTTGCGCTCCCCTTGGGATGCCCTTCGCAGCTGCGTGGTGCCTGGAGCCGTAGGCTTTGTGGTTTCCGAGACGCTAACCCTAGGCGTAACCCTAACCCTAACCCTAACCCTAACCCTAGTCAGGAAAGGCAGCCCGGGCCTAGGGCTGCTCGCAAGGAAAAAGCCGTGGAGGCAGGCATCTTGTGGCAGTTTTGCGCTCCCCTTGGGATGCCCTTCGCAGCTGCGCGGTGCCTGGAGCCGTGGGCTTTGTGGTTTCCGAGACGCTAACCCTAGGCGTAACCCTAACCCTAACCCTAACCCTAACCCTAGTCAGGAAAGGCAGCCCGAGCCTAGGGCTGCTCGCAAGGAAAAAGCCGTGGAGGCAGTCATCTTTTGCAGTTTTGCGCTCCCCTTGGGATGCCCTTCGCAGCTGCGCGGTGCCTGGAGCCGTGGGCTTTGTGGTTTCCGAGACGCTAACGCTAGGCGTAACCCTAACCCTAACCCTAACCCTAACCCTAGTCAGGAAAGGCAGCCCGAGCCTAGGGCTGCTCGCAAGGAAAAAGCCGTGGAGGCAGGCATCTTGTGGCAGTTTTGCGCTCCCCTTGGGATGCCCTTCGCAGCTGCGCGGTGCCTGGAGCCGTGGGCTTTGTGGTTTCCGAGACGCTAACCCTAGGCGTAACCCTAACCCTAACCCTAACCCTAACCCTAGTCAGGAAAGGCAGCCCGGGCCTAGGGCTGCTCGCAAGGAAAAAGCCGTGGAGGCAGGCATCTTGTGGCAGTTTTGCGCTCCCCTTGGGATGCCCTTCGCAGCTGCGCGGTGCCTGGAGCCGTGGGCTTTGTGGTTTCCGAGACGCTAACCCTAGGCATAACCCTAACCCTAACCCTAACCCTAACCCTAGTCAGGAAAGGCAGCCCGGGCCTAGGGCTGCTCGCAAGGAAAAAGCCATGGAGGCAGGCATCTTGTGGCAATTTTGCGCTCCCCTTGGGATGCCCTTAGCAGCTGCGTGGTGCCTGGAGCCGTAGGCTTTGTGGTTTCCGAGACGCTAACCCTAGGCGTAACCCTAACCCTAACCCTAACCCTAACCCTAGTCAGGAAAGGCAGCCCGGGCCTAGGGCTGCTCGCAAGGAAAAAGCCATGGAGGCAGGCATCTTGTGGCAGTTTTGCGCTCCCCTTGGGATGCCCTTTGCAGCTGCGCGGTGCCTGGAGCCGTGGGCTTTGTGGTTTCCGAGACGCTAACCCTAGGCGTAACCCTAACCCTAACCCTAACCCTAACCCTAGTCAGGAAAGGCAGCCCGGGCCTAGGGCTGCTCGCAAGGAAAAAGCCGTGGAGGCAGGCATCTTGTGGCAGTTTTGCGCTCCCCTTGGGATGCCCTTCACAGCTGCGCGGTGCCTGGAGCCGTGGGCTTTGTGGTTTCCGAGACGCTAACCCTAGGCGTAACCCTAACCCTAACCCTAGTCAGGAAAGGCAGCCATGGCCTAGGGCTGCTCGCAAGGAAAAAGCCGTGGAGGCAGGCATCTTGTGGCAGTTTTGCGCTCCCCTTGGGATGCCCTTCGCAGCTGCGCGGTGCCTGGAGCCGTGGGCTTTGTGGTTTCCGAGACGCTAACCCTAGGCGTAACCCTAACCCTAACCCTAACCCTAGTAAGGAAAGGCAGCCCGGGCCTAGGGCTGCTCGCAAGGAAAAAGCCGTGGAGGCAGGCATCTTGTGGCAGTTTTGGGCTCCCCTTGGGATGCCCTTCGCAGCTGCGCGGTGCCTGGAGCCGTGGGCTTTGTGGTTTCCGAGACGCTAACCCTAGGCGTAACCCTAACCCTAACCCTAGTCAGGAAAGGCAGCCCGGGCCTAGGGCTGCTCGCAAGGAAAAAGCCGTGGAGGCAGGCATCTTGTGGCAGTTTTGCGCTCCCCTTGGGATGCCCTTCGCAGCTGCGCGGTGCCTGGAGCCGTGGGCTTTGTGGTTTCCGAGACGCTAACCCTAGGCGTAACCCTAACCCTAACCCTAACCCTAACCCTAGTCAGGAAAGGCAGCCCGGGCCTAGGGCTGCTCGCAAGGAAAAAGCCGTGGAGGCAGGCATCTTGTGGCAGTTTTGCGCTCCCCTTGGGATGCCCTTCACAGCTGCGCGGTGCCTGGAGCCGTGGGCTTTGTGGTTTCCGAGACGCTAACCCTAGGCGTAACCCTAACCCTAACCCTAGTCAGGAAAGGCAGCCCGGGCCTAGGGCTGCTCGCAAGGAAAAAGCCGTGGAGGCAGGCATCTTGTGGCAGTTTTGCGCTCCCCTTGGGATGCCCTTCGCAGCTGCGCGGTGCCTGGAGCCGTGGGCTTTGTGGTTTCCGAGACGCTAACCCTAGGCGTAACCCTAACCCTAACCCTAGTCAGGAAAGGCAGCCCGGGCCTAGGGCTGCTCGCAAGGAAAAAGCCGTGGAGGCAGGCATCTTGTGGCAGTTTTGCGCTCCCCTTGGGATGCCCTTCGCAGCTGCACGGTGCCTGGAGCCGTGGGCTTTGTGGTTTCCGAGACGCTAACCCTAGGCGTAACCCTAACCCTAACCCTAGTCAGGAAAGGCAGCCCGGGCCTAGGGCTGCTCGCAAGGAAAAAGCCGTGGAGGCAGGCATCTTGTGGCAGTTTTGCGCTCCCCTTGGGATGCCCTTGGCAGCTGCGCGGTGCCTGGAGGCGTGGGCTTTGTGGTTTCCGAGACGCTAACCCTAGGCGTAACCCTAACCCTAACCCTAGTCAGGAAAGGCAGCCCGGGCCTAGGGCTGCTCGCAAGGAAAAAGCCGTGGAGGCAGGCATCTAGTGGCAGTTTTGCGCTCCCCTTGGGATGCCCTTCACAGCTGCGCGGTGCCTGGAGCCGTGGGCTTTGTGGTTTCCGAGACGCTAACCCTATGCGTAACCCTAACCCTAACCCTAGTCAGGAAAGGCAGCCCGGGCCTAGGGCTGCTCGCAAGGAAAAAGCCGTGGAGGCAGGCATCTTGTGGCAGTTTTGCGCTCCCCTTGGGATGCCCTTCGCAGCTGCGCGGTGCCTGGAGCCGTGGGCTTTGTGGTTTCCGAGACGCTAACCCTAGGCATAACCCTAACCCTAACCCTAACCCTAACCCTAGTCAGGAAAGGCAGCCCGGGCCTAGGGCTGCTCGCAAGGAAAAAGCCGTGGAGGCAGGCATCTTGTGGCAATTTTGCGCTCCCCTTGGGATGCCCTTCGCAGCTGCGTGGTGCCTGGAGCCGTAGGCTTTGTGGTTTCCGAGACGCTAACCCTAGGCGTAACCCTAACCCTAACCCTAACCCTAACCCTAGTCAGGAAAGGCAGCCCGGGCCTAGGGCTGCTCGCAAGGAAAAAGCCGTGGAGGCAGGCATCTTGTGGCAGTTTTGCGCTCCCCTTGGGATGCCCTTCGCAGCTGCGCGGTGCCTGGAGCCGTGGGCTTTGTGGTTTCCGAGACGCTAACCCTAGGCGTAACCCTAACCCTAACCCTAACCCTAACCCTAGTCAGGAAAGGCAGCCCGAGCCTAGGGCTGCTCGCAAGGAAAAAGCCGTGGAGGCAGTCATCTTTTGCAGTTTTGCGCTCCCCTTGGGATGCCCTTCGCAGCTGCGCGGTGCCTGGAGCCGTGGGCTTTGTGGTTTCCGAGACGCTAACGCTAGGCGTAACCCTAACCCTAACCCTAACCCTAACCCTAGTCAGGAAAGGCAGCCCGAGCCTAGGGCTGCTCGCAAGGAAAAAGCCGTGGAGGCAGTCATCTTGTGGCAGTTTTGCGCTCCCCTTGGGATGCCCTTCGCAGCTGCGCGGTGCCTGGAGCCGTGGGCTTTGTGGTTTCCGAGACGCTAACCCTAGGCGTAACCCTAACCCTAACCCTAACCCTAACCCTAGTCAGGAAAGGCAGCCCGGGCCTAGGGCTGCTCGCAAGGAAAAAGCCATGGAGGCAGGCATCTTGTGGCAATTTTGCGCTCCCCTTGGGATGCCCTTCGCAGCTGCGTGGGTCCTGGAGCCGTAGGCTTTGTGGTTTCCGAGACGCTAACCCTAGGCGTAACCCTAACCCTAACCCTAACCCTAACCCTAGTCAGGAAAGGCAGCCCGGGCCTAGGGCTGCTCGCAAGGAAAAAGCCATGGAGGCAGGCATCTTGTGGCAGTTTTGCGCTCCCCTTGGGATGCCCTTTGCAGCTGCGCGGTGCCTGGAGCCGTGGGCTTTGTGGTTTCCGAGACGCTAACCCTAGGCGTAACCCTAACCCTAACCCTAACCCTAACCCTAGTCAGGAAAGGCAGCCCGGGCCTAGGGCTGCTCGCAAGGAAAAAGCCGTGGAGGCAGGCATCTTGTGGCAGTTTTGCGCTCCCCTTGGGATGCCCTTCACAGCTGCGCGGTTCCTGGAGGCGTGGGCTTTGTGGTTTCCGAGACGCTAACCCTAGGCGTAACCCTAACCCTAACCCTAGTCAGGAAAGGCAGCCCGGGCCTAGGGCTGCTCGCAAGGAAAAAGCCGTGGAGGCAGGCATCTAGTGGCAGTTTTGCGCTCCCCTTGGGATGCCCTTCACAGCTGCGCGGTGCCTGGAGCCGTGGGCTTTGTGGTTTCCGAGACGCTAACCCTAGGCGTAACCCTAACCCTAACCCTAGTCAGGAAAGGCAGCCCGGGCCTAGGGCTGCTCGCAAGGAAAAAGCCGTGGAGGCAGGCATCTTGTGGCAGTTTTGCGCTCCCCTTGGGATGCCCTTCGCAGCTGCGCGGTGCCTGGAGCCGTGGGCTTTGTGGTTTCCGAGACGCTAACCCTAGGCATAACCCTAACCCTAACCCTAACCCTAACCCTAGTCAGGAAAGGCAGCCCGGGCCTAGGGCTGCTCGCAAGGAAAAAGCCGTGGAGGCAGGCATCTTGTGGCAGTTTTGCGCTCCCCTTGGGATGCCCTTTGCAGCTGCGCGGTGCCTGGAGCCGTGGGCTTTGTGGTTTCCGAGACGCTAACGCTAGGCGTAACCCTAACCCTAACCCTAACCCTAACCCTAGTCAGGAAAGGCAGCCCGAGCCTAGGGCTGCTCGCAAGGAAAAAGCCGTGGAGGCAGTCATCTTGTGGCAGTTTTGCGCTCCCCTTGGGATGCCCTTCGCAGCTGCGCGGTGCCTGGAGCCGTGGGCTTTGTGGTTTCCGAGACGCTAACCCTAGGCGTAACCCTAACCCTAACCCTAACCCTAACCCTAGTCAGGAAAGGCAGCCCGGGCCTAGGGCTGCTCTCAAGGAAAAAGCCGTGGAGGCAGTCATCTTGTGGCAGTTTTGCGCTCCCCTTGGGATGCCCTTCGCAGCTGCGCGGTGCCTGGAGCCGTGGGCTTTGTGGTTTCCGAGACGCTAACCCTAGGCATAACCCTAACCCTAACCCTAACCCTAACCCTAGTCAGGAAAGGCAGCCCGGGCCTAGGGCTGCTCGCAAGGAAAAAGCCATGGAGGCAGGCATCTTGTGGCAATTTTGCGCTCCCCTTGGGATGCCCTTAGCAGCTGCGTGGTGCCTGGAGCCGTAGGCTTTGTGGTTTCCGAGACGCTAACCCTAGGCGTAACCCTAACCCTAACCCTAACCCTAACCCTAGTCAGGAAAGGCAGCCCGAGCCTAGGGCTGCTCGCAAGGAAAAAGCCGTGGAGGCAGTCATCTTGTGGCAGTTTTGCGCTCCCCTTGGGATGCCCTTCGCAGCTGCGCGGTGCCTGGAGCCGTGGGCTTTGTGGTTTCCGAGACGCTAACCCTAGGCGTAACCCTAACCCTAACCCTAACCCTAACCCTAGTCAGGAAAGGCAGCCCGGGCCTAGGGCTGCTCGCAAGGAAAAAGCCGTGGAGGCAGGCATCTTGTGGCAGTTTTGCGCTCCCCTTGGGATGCCCTTCACAGCTGCGCGGTGCCTGGAGCCGTGGGCTTTGTGGTTTCCGAGACGCTAACCCTAGGCGTAACCCTAACCCTAACCCTAGTCAGGAAAGGCAGCCATGGCCTAGGGCTGCTCGCAAGGAAAAAGCCGTGGAGGCAGGCATCTTGTGGCAGTTTTGCGCTCCCCTTGGGATGCCCTTCGCAGCTGCACGGTGCCTGGAGCCGTGGGCTTTGTGGTTTCCGAGACGCTAACCCTAGGCGTAACCCTAACCCTAACCCTAGTCAGGAAAGGCAGCCCGGGCCTAGGGCTGCTCGCAAGGAAAAAGCCGTGGAGGCAGGCATCTTGTGGCAGTTTTGCGCTCCCCTTGGGATGCCCTTGGCAGCTGCGCGGTGCCTGGAGGCGTGGGCTTTGTGGTTTCCGAGACGCTAACCCTAGGCGTAACCCTAACCCTAACCCTAGTCAGGAAAGGCAGCCCGGGCCTAGGGCTGCTCGCAAGGAAAAAGCCGTGGAGGCAGGCATCTAGTGGCAGTTTTGCGCTCCCCTTGGGATGCCCTTCACAGCTGCGCGGTGCCTGGAGCCGTGGGCTTTGTGGTTTCCGAGACGCTAACCCTAGGCGTAACCCTAACCCTAACCCTAGTCAGGAAAGGCAGCCCGGGCCTAGGGCTGCTCGCAAGGAAAAAGCCGTGGAGGCAGGCATCTTGTGGCAGTTTTGCGCTCCCCTTGGGATGCCCTTCGCAGCTGCACGGTGCCTGGAGCCGTGGGCTTTGTGGTTTCCGAGACGCTAACCCTAGGCGTAACCCTAACCCTAACCCTAACCCTAACCCTAGTCAGGAAAGGCAGCCCGGGCCTAGGGCTGCTCGCAAGGAAAAAGCCGTGGAGGCAGGCATCTTGTGGCAATTTTGCGCTCCCCTTGGGATGCCCTTCGCAGCTGCGTGGTGCCTGGAGCCGTAGGCTTTGTGGTTTCCGAGACGCTAACCCTAGGCGTAACCCTAACCCTAACCCTAACCCTAACCCTAGTCAGGAAAGGCAGCCCGGGCCTAGGGCTGCTCGCAAGGAAAAAGCCATGGAGGCAGGCATCTTGTGGCAGTTTTGCGCTCCCCTTGGGACGCCCTTCGCAGCTGCGCGGTGCCTGGAGCCGTGGGCTTTGTGGTTTCCGAGACGCTAACCCTAGGCGTAACCCTAACCCTAACCCTAGTCAGGAAAGGCAGCCCGGGCCTAGGGCTGCTCGCAAGGAAAAAGCCGTGGAGGCAGGCATCTTGTGGCAGTTTTGCGCTCCCCTTGGGATGCCCTTTGCAGCTGCGCGGTGCCTGGAGCCGTGGGCTTTGTGGTTTCCGAGACGCTAACCCTAGGCGTAACCCTAACCCTAACCCTAACCCTAACCCTAGTCAGGAAAGGCAGCCCGGGCCTCGGGCTGCTCGCAAGGAAAAAGCCATGGAGGCAGGCATCTTGTGGCAGTTTTGTGCTCCCCTTGGGATGCCCTTCGCAGCTGCGTGGGTCCTGGAGCCGTAGGCTTTGTGGTTTCCGAGACGCTAACCCTAGGCGTAACCCTAACCCTAACCCTAACCCTAACCCTAGTCAGGAAAGGCAGCCCGGGCCTAGGGCTGCTCGCAAGGAAAAAGCCATGGAGGCAGTCATCTTGTGGCAGTTTTGCGCTCCCCTTGGGATGCCCTTTGCAGCTGCGCGGTGCCTGGAGCCGTGGGCTTTGTGGTTTCCGAGACGCTAACCCTAGGCGTAACCCTAACCCTAACCCTAGTCAGGAAAGGCAGCCCGGGCCTAGGGCTGCTCGCAAGGAAAAAGCCGTGGAGGCAGGCATCTTGTGGCAGTTTTGCGCTCCCCTTGGGATGCCCTTCGCAGCTGCGCGGTGCCTGGAGCCGTGGGCTTTGTGGTTTCCGAGACGCTAACCCTAGGCGTAACCCTAACCCTAACCCTAACCCTAACCCTAGTCAGGAAAGGCAGCCCGGGCCTAGGGCTGCTCGCAAGGAAAAAGCCGTGGAGGCAGGCATCTTGTGGCAGTTTTGCGCTCCCCTTGGGATGCCCTTCACAGCTGCGCGGTGCCTGGAGCCGTGGGCTTTGTGGTATCCGAGACGCTAACCCTAGGCGTAACCCTAACCCTAACCCTAGTCAGGAAAGGCAGCCCGGGCCTAGGGCTGCTCGCAAGGAAAAAGCCGTGGAGGCAGGCATCTTGTGGCAGTTTTGCGCTCCCCTTGGGATGCCCTTCGCAGCTGCGCGGTGCCTGGAGCCGTGGGCTTTGTGGTTTCCGAGACGCTAACCCTAGGCGTAACCCTAACCCTAACCCTAGTCAGGAAAGGCAGCCCGGGCCTAGGGCTGCTCGCAAGGAAAAAGCCGTGGAGGCAGGCATCTTGTGGCAGTTTTGCGCTCCCCTTGGGATGCCCTTCGCAGCTGCACGGTGCCTGGAGCCGTGGGCTTTGTGGTTTCCGAGACGCTAACCCTAGGCGTAACCCTAACCCTAACCCTAGTCAGGAAAGGCAGCCCGGGCCTAGGGCTGCTCGCAAGGAAAAAGCCGTGGAGGCAGGCATCTTGTGGCAGTTTTGCGCTCCCCTTGGGATGCCCTTCGCAGCTGCGCGGTGCCTGGAGCCGTGGGCTTTGTGGTTTCCGAGACGCTAACCCTAGGCGTAACCCTAACCCTAACCCTAGTCAGGAAAGGCAGCCCGGGCCTAGGGCTGCTCGCAAGGAAAAAGCCGTGGAGGCAGGCATCTTGTGGCAGTTTTGCGCTCCCCTTGGGATGCCCTTCACAGCTGCGCGGTGCCTGGAGCCGTGGGCTTTGTGGTTTCCGAGACGCTAACCCTAGGCGTAACCCTAACCCTAACCCTAGTCAGGAAAGGCAGCCCGGGCCTAGGGCTGCTCGCAAGGAAAAAGCCGTGGAGGCAGGCATCTTGTGGCAGTTTTGCGCTCCCCTTGGGATGCCCTTCGCAGCTGCGCGGTGCCTGGAGCCGTGGGCTTTGTGGTTTCCGAGACGCTAACCCTAGGCATAACCCTAACCCTAACCCTAACCCTAACCCTAGTCAGGAAAGGCAGCCCGGGCCTAGGGCTGCTCGCAAGGAAAAAGCCGTGGAGGCAGGCATCTTGTGGCAATTTTGCGCTCCCCTTGGGATGCCCTTCGCAGCTGCGTGGTGCCTGGAGCCGTAGGCTTTGTGGTTTCCGAGACGCTAACCCTAGGCGTAACCCTAACCCTAACCCTAACCCTAACCCTAGTCAGGAAAGGCAGCCCGAGCCTAGGGCTGCTCGCAAGGAAAAAGCCGTGGAGGCAGTCATCTTTTGCAGTTTTGCGCTCCCCTTGGGATGCCCTTCGCAGCTGCGCGGTGCCTGGAGCCGTGGGCTTTGTGGTTTCCGAGACGCTAACGCTAGGCGTAACCCTAACCCTAACCCTAACCCTAACCCTAGTCAGGAAAGGCAGCCCGGGCCTAGGGCTGCTCGCAAGGAAAAAGCCGTGGAGGCAGGCATCTTGTGGCAGTTTTGCGCTCCCCTTGGGATGCCCTTCGCAGCTGCGCGGTGCCTGGAGCCGTGGGCTTTGTGGTTTCCGAGACGCTAACCCTAGGCATAACCCTAACCCTAACCCTAACCCTAACCCTAGTCAGGAAAGGCAGCCCGGGCCTAGGGCTGCTCGCAAGGAAAAAGCCATGGAGGCAGGCATCTTGTGGCAATTTTGCGCTCCCCTTGGGATGCCCTTAGCAGCTGCGTGGTGCCTGGAGCCGTAGGCTTTGTGGTTTCCGAGACGCTAACCCTAGGCGTAACCCTAACCCTAACCCTAACCCTAACCCTAGTCAGGAAAGGCAGCCCGGGCCTAGGGCTGCTCGCAAGGAAAAAGCCATGGAGGCAGGCATCTTGTGGCAGTTTTGCGCTCCCCTTGGGATGCCCTTTGCAGCTGCGCGGTGCCTGGAGCCGTGGGCTTTGTGGTTTCCGAGACGCTAACCCTAGGCGTAACCCTAACCCTAACCCTAACCCTAACCCTAGTCAGGAAAGGCAGCCCGGGCCTAGGGCTGCTCGCAAGGAAAAAGCCGTGGAGGCAGGCATCTTGTGGCAGTTTTGCGCTCCCCTTGGGATGCCCTTCACAGCTGCGCGGTGCCTGGAGCCGTGGGCTTTGTGGTTTCCGAGACGCTAACCCTAGGCGTAACCCTAACCCTAACCCTAGTCAGGAAAGGCAGCCCGGGCCTAGGGCTGCTCGCAAGGAAAAAGCCGTGGAGGCAGGCATCTTGTGGCAGTTTTGCGCTCCCCTTGGGATGCCCTTCGCAGCTGCGCGGTGCCTGGAGCCGTGGGCTTTGTGGTTTCCGAGACGCTAACCCTAGGCGTAACCCTAACCCTAACCCTAACCCTAACCCTAGTAAGGAAAGGCAGCCCGGGCCTAGGGCTGCTCGCAAGGAAAAAGCCGTGGAGGCAGGCATCTTGTGGCAGTTTTGGGCTCCCCTTGGGATGCCCTTCGCAGCTGCGCGGTGCCTGGAGCCGTGGGCTTTGTGGTTTCCGAGACGCTAACCCTAGGCGTAACCCTAACCCTAACCCTAGTCAGGAAAGGCAGCCCGGGCCTAGGGCTGCTCGCAAGGAAAAAGCCGTGGAGGCAGGCATCTTGTGGCAGTTTTGCGCTCCCCTTGGGATGCCCTTCGCAGCTGCGCGGTGCCTGGAGCCGTGGGCTTTGTGGTTTCCGAGACGCTAACCCTAGGCGTAACCCTAACCCTAACCCTAACCCTAACCCTAGTCAGGAAAGGCAGCCCGGGCCTAGGGCTGCTCGCAAGGAAAAAGCCGTGGAGGCAGGCATCTTGTGGCAGTTTTGCGCTCCCCTTGGGATGCCCTTCACAGCTGCGCGGTGCCTGGAGCCGTGGGCTTTGTGGTTTCCGAGACGCTAACCCTAGGCGTAACCCTAACCCTAACCCTAGTCAGGAAAGGCAGCCCGGGCCTAGGGCTGCTCGCAAGGAAAAAGCCGTGGAGGCAGGCATCTTGTGGCAGTTTTGCGCTCCCCTTGGGATGCCCTTCGCAGCTGCGCGGTGCCTGGAGCCGTGGGCTTTGTGGTTTCCGAGACGCTAACCCTAGGCGTAACCCTAACCCTAACCCTAGTCAGGAAAGGCAGCCCGGGCCTAGGGCTGCTCGCAAGGAAAAAGCCGTGGAGGCAGGCATCTTGTGGCAGTTTTGCGCTCCCCTTGGGATGCCCTTCGCAGCTGCACGGTGCCTGGAGCCGTGGGCTTTGTGGTTTCCGAGACGCTAACCCTAGGCGTAACCCTAACCCTAACCCTAGTCAGGAAAGGCAGCCCGGGCCTAGGGCTGCTCGCAAGGAAAAAGCCGTGGAGGCAGGCATCTTGTGGCAGTTTTGCGCTCCCCTTGGGATGCCCTTGGCAGCTGCGCGGTGCCTGGAGGCGTGGGCTTTGTGGTTTCCGAGACGCTAACCCTAGGCATAACCCTAACCCTAACCCTAACCCTAACCCTAGTCAGGAAAGGCAGCCCGGGCCTAGGGCTGCTCGCAAGGAAAAAGCCGTGGAGGCAGGCATCTTGTGGCAATTTTGCGCTCCCCTTGGGATGCCCTTCGCAGCTGCGTGGTGCCTGGAGCCGTAGGCTTTGTGGTTTCCGAGACGCTAACCCTAGGCGTAACCCTAACCCTAACCCTAACCCTAACCCTAGTCAGGAAAGGCAGCCCGGGCCTAGGGCTGCTCGCAAGGAAAAAGCCGTGGAGGCAGGCATCTTGTGGCAGTTTTGCGCTCCCCTTGGGATGCCCTTTGCAGCTGCGCGGTGCCTGGAGCCGTGGGCTTTGTGGTTTCCGAGACGCTAACCCTAGGCGTAACCCTAACCCTAACCCTAACCCTAACCCTAGTCAGGAAAGGCAGCCCGAGCCTAGGGCTGCTCGCAAGGAAAAAGCCGTGGAGGCAGTCATCTTTTGCAGTTTTGCGCTCCCCTTGGGATGCCCTTCGCAGCTGCGCGGTGCCTGGAGCCGTGGGCTTTGTGGTTTCCGAGACGCTAACGCTAGGCGTAACCCTAACCCTAACCCTAACCCTAACCCTAGTCAGGAAAGGCAGCCCGAGCCTAGGGCTGCTCGCAAGGAAAAAGCCGTGGAGGCAGTCATCTTGTGGCAGTTTTGCGCTCCCCTTGGGATGCCCTTCGCAGCTGCGCGGTGCCTGGAGCCGTGGGCTTTGTGGTTTCCGAGACGCTAACCCTAGGCGTAACCCTAACCCTAACCCTAACCCTAACCCTAGTCAGGAAAGGCAGCCCGGGCCTAGGGCTGCTCGCAAGGAAAAAGCCGTGGAGGCAGGCATCTTGTGGCAGTTTTGCGCTCCCCTTGGGATGCCCTTCGCAGCTGCGCGGTGCCTGGAGCCGTGGGCTTTGTGGTTTCCGAGACGCTAACCCTAGGCATAACCCTAACCCTAACCCTAACCCTAACCCTAGTCAGGAAAGGCAGCCCGGGCCTAGGGCTGCTCGCAAGGAAAAAGCCATGGAGGCAGGCATCTTGTGGCAATTTTGCGCTCCCCTTGGGATGCCCTTCGCAGCTGCGTGGTGCCTGGAGCCGTAGGCTTTGTGGTTTCCGAGACGCTAACCCTAGGCGTAACCCTAACCCTAACCCTAGTCAGGAAAGGCAGCCATGGCCTAGGGCTGCTCGCAAGGAAAAAGCCGTGGAGGCAGGCATCTTGTGGCAGTTTTGCGCTCCCCTTGGGATGCCCTTCGCAGCTGCGCGGTGCCTGGAGCCGTGGGCTTTGTGGTTTCCGAGACGCTAACCCTAGGCGTAACCCTAACCCTAACCCTAACCCTAACCCTAGTAAGGAAAGGCAGCCCGGGCCTAGGGCTGCTCGCAAGGAAAAAGCCGTGGAGGCAGGCATCTTGTGGCAGTTTTGGGCTCCCCTTGGGATGCCCTTCGCAGCTGCGCGGTGCCTGGAGCCGTGGGCTTTGTGGTTTCCGAGACGCTAACCCTAGGCGTAACCCTAACCCTAACCCTAGTCAGGAAAGGCAGCCCGGGCCTAGGGCTGCTCGCAAGGAAAAAGCCGTGGAGGCAGGCATCTTGTGGCAGTTTTGCGCTCCCCTTGGGATGCCCTTCGCAGCTGCGCGGTGCCTGGAGCCGTGGGCTTTGTGGTTTCCGAGACGCTAACCCTAGGCGTAACCCTAACCTTAACCCTAACCCTAACCCTAGTCAGGAAAGGCAGCCCGGGCCTAGGGCTGCTCGCAAGGAAAAAGCCGTGGAGGCAGGCATCTTGTGGCAGTTTTGCGCTCCCCTTGGGATGCCCTTCGCAGCTGCGCGGTGCCTGGAGCCGTGGGCTTTGTGGTTTCCGAGACGCTAACCCTAGGCGTAACCCTAACCCTAACCCTAGTCAGGAAAGGCAGCCCGGGCCTAGGGCTGCTCGCAAGGAAAAAGCCGTGGAGGCAGGCATCTTGTGGCAGTTTTGCGCTCCCCTTGGGATGCCCTTCGCAGCTGCACGGTGCCTGGAGCCGTGGGCTTTGTGGTTTCCGAGACGCTAACCCTAGGCGTAACCCTAACCCTAACCCTAGTCAGGAAAGGCAGCCCGGGCCTAGGGCTGCTCGCAAGGAAAAAGCCGTGGAGGCAGGCATCTTGTGGCAGTTTTGCGCTCCCCTTGGGATGCCCTTCGCAGCTGCGCGGTGCCTGGAGCCGTGGGCTTTGTGGTTTCCGAGACGCTAACCCTAGGCGTAACCCTAACCCTAACCCTAACCCTAACCCTAACCCTAGTCAGGAAAGGCAGCCCGGGCCTAGGGCTGCTCGCAAGGAAAAAGCCGTGGAGGCAGGCATCTTGTGGCAGTTTTGCGCTCCCCTTGGGATGCCCTTCGCAGCTGCGCGGTGCCTGGAGCCGTGGGCTTTGTGGTTTCCGAGACGCTAACCCTAGGCGTAACCCTAACCCTAACCCTAGTCAGGAAAGGCAGCCCGGGCCTAGGGCTGCTCGCAAGGAAAAAGCCGTGGAGGCAGGCATCTTGTGGCAGTTTTGCGCTCCCCTTGGGATGCCCTTCGCAGCTGCACGGTGCCTGGAGCCGTGGGCTTTGTGGTTTCCGAGACGCTAACCCTAGGCGTAACCCTAACCCTACTCCTAGTCAGGAAAGGCAGTCCGGGCCTAGGGCTGCTCGCAAGGAAAAAGCCGTGGAGGCAGGCATCTTGTGGCAGTTTTGCGCTCCCCTTGGGATGCCCTTCGCAGCTGCGCGGTGCCTGGAGCCGTGGGCTTTGTGGTTTCCGAGATGCTAACCCTAGGCGTAACCCTAACCCTAACCCTAGTCAGGAAAGGCAGCCCGGGCCTAGGGCTGCTCGCAAGGAAAAAGCCGTGGAGGCAGGCATCTTGTGGCAGTTTTGCGCTCCCCTTGGGATGCCCTTCGCAGCTGCGCGGTGCCTGGAGCCGTGGGCTTTGTGGTTTCCGAGACGCTAACCCTAGGCGTAACCCTAACCCTAACCCTAGTCAGGAAAGGCAGCCCGGGCCTAGGGCTGCTCGCAAGGAAAAAGACGTGGAGGCAGGCATCTTGTGGCAGTTTTGCGCTCCCCTTGGGATGCCTTTCGCAGCTGCGCGGTGCCTGGAGCCGTGGGCTTTGTGGTTTCCGAGACGCTAACCCTAGGCGTAACCCTAACCCTAACCCTAACCCTAACCCTAGTCAGGAAAGGCAGCCCGGGCCTAGGGCTGCTCGCAAGGAAAAAGCCGTGGAGGCAGGCATCTTGTGGCAGTTTTGCGCTCCCCTTGGGATGCCCTTCACAGCTGCGCGGTGCCTGGAGCCGTGGGCTTTGTGGTTTCTGAGACGCTAACCCTAGGCATAACCCTAACCCTAACCCTAGTCAGGAAAGGCAGCCCGGGCCTAGGGCTGCTCGCAAGGAAAAAGCCGTGGAGGCAGGCATCTTGTGGCAGTTTTGCGCTCCCCTTGGGATGCCCTTCGCAGCTGCGCGGTGCCTGGAGCCGTGGGCTTTGTGGTTTCCGAGACGCTAAGCCTAGGCGTAACCCTAACCCTAACCCTAACCCTAACCCTAGTCAGGAAAGGCAGCCCGGGCCTAGGGCTGCTCGCAAGGAAAAAGCCGTGGAGGCAGGCATCTTGTGGCAGTTTTGCGCTCCCCTTGGGATGCCCTTCGCAGCTGCGCGGTGCCTGGAGCCGTGGGCTTTGTGGTTTCCGAGACGCTAACCCTAGGCGTAACCCTAACCCTAACCCTAGTCAGGAAAGGCAGCCCGGGCCTAGGGCTGCTCGCAAGGAAAAAGCCGTGGAGGCAGGCATCTTGTGGCAGTTTTGCGCTCCCCTTGGGATGCCCTTCGCAGCTGCGCGGTGCCTGGAGCCGTGGGCTTTGTGGTTTCCGAGACGCTAACCCTAGGCGTAACCCTAACCCTAACCCTAGTCAGGAAAGGCAGCCCGGGCCTAGGGCTGCTCGCAAGGAAAAAGCCGTGGAGGCAGGCATCTTGTGGCAGTTTTGCGCTCCCCTTGGGATGCCTTTCGCAGCTGCGCGGTGCCTGGAGCCGTGGGCTTTGTGGTTTCCGAGACGCTAACCCTAGGCGTAACCCTAACCCTAACCCTAACCCTAACCCTAGTCAGGAAAGGCAGCCCGGGCCTAGGGCTGCTCGCAAGGAAAAAGCCGTGGAGGCAGGCATCTTGTGGCAGTTTTGCGCTCCCCTTGGGATGCCCTTCACAGCTGCGCGGTGCCTGGAGCCGTGGGCTTTGTGGTTTCTGAGACGCTAACCCTAGGCATAACCCTAACCCTAACCCTAGTCAGGAAAGGCAGCCCGGGCCTAGGGCTGCTCGCAAGGAAAAAGCCGTGGAGGCAGGCATCTTGTGGCAGTTTTGCGCTCCCCTTGGGATGCCCTTCGCAGCTGCGCGGTGCCTGGAGCCGTGGGCTTTGTGGTTTCCGAGACGCTAACCCTAGGCATAACCCTAACCCTAACCCTAACCCTAACCCTAGTCAGGAAAGGCAGCCCGGGCCTAGGGCTGCTCGCAAGGAAAAAGCCGTGGAGGCAGGCATCTTGTGGCAGTTTTGGGCTCCCCTTGGGATGCCCTTCGCAGCTGCGCGGTGCCTGGAGCCGTGGGCTTTGTGGTTTCCGAGACGCTAACCCTAGGCGTAACCCTAACCCTAACCCTAGTCAGGAAAGGCAGCCCGGGCCTAGGGCTGCTCGCAAGGAAAAAGCCGTGGAGGCAGGCATCTTGTGGCAGTTTTGCGCTCCCCTTGGGATGCCCTTCGCAGCTGCACGGTGCCTGGAGCCGTGGGCTTTGTGGTTTCCGAGACGCTAACCCTAGGCGTAACCCTAACCCTAACCCTAGTCAGGAAAGGCAGCCCGGGCCTAGGGCTGCTCGCAAGGAAAAAGCCGTGGAGGCAGGCATCTTGTGGCAGTTTTGCGCTCCCCTTGGGATGCCCTTCGCAGCTGCGCGGTGCCTGGAGCCGTGGGCTTTGTGGTTTCCGAGACGCTAACCCTAGGCGTAACCCTAACCCTAACCCTAGTCAGGAAAGGCAGCCCGGGCCTAGGGCTGCTCGCAAGGAAAAAGCCGTGGAGGCAGGCATCTTGTGGCAGTTTTGCGCTCCCCTTGGGATGCCCTTCGCAGCTGCGCGGTGCCTGGAGCCGTGGGCTTTGTGGTTTCCGAGACGCTAACCCTAGGCGTAACCCTAACCCTAACCCTAACCCTAACCCTAGTCAGGAAAGGCAGCCCGGGCCTAGGGCTGCTCGCAAGGAAAAAGCCGTGGAGGCAGGCATCTTGTGGCAGTTTTGCGCTCCCCTTGGGATGCCCTTCGCAGCTGCGCGGTGCCTGGAGCCGTGGGCTTTGTGGTTTCCGAGACGCTAACCCTAGGCGTAACCCTAACCCTAACCCTAGTCAGGAAAGGCAGCCCGGGCCTAGGGCTGCTCGCAAGGAAAAAGCCGTGGAGGCAGGCATCTTGTGGCAGTTTTGCGCTCCCCTTGGGATGCCCTTCGCAGCTGCGCGGTGCCTGGAGCCGTGGGCTTTGTGGTTTCCGAGACGCTAACCCTAGGCATAACCCTAACCCTAACCCTAACCCTAACCCTAACCCTAACCCTAGTCAGGAAAGGCAGCCCGGGCCTAGGGCTGCTCGCAAGGAAAAAGCCGTGGAGGCAGGCATCTTGTGGCAGTTTTGCGCTCCCCTTGGGATGCCCTTCGCAGCTGCGCGGTGCCTGGAGCCGTGGGCTTTGTGGTTTCCGAGACGCTAACCCTAGGCGTAACCCTAACCCTAACCCTAGTCAGGAAAGGCAGCCCGGGCCTAGGGCTGCTCGCAAGGAAAAAGCCGTGGAGGCAGGCATCTTGTGGCAGTTTTGCGCTCCCCTTGGGATGCCCTTCGCAGCTGCGCGGTGCCTGGAGCCGTGGGCTTTGTGGTTTCCGAGACGCTAACCCTAGGCGTAACCCTAACCCTAACCCTAGTCAGGAAAGGCAGCCCGGGCCTAGGGCTGCTCGCAAGGAAAAAGCCGTGGAGGCAGGCATCTTGTGGCAGTTTTGCGCTCCCCTTGGGACGCCCTTCGCAGCTGCGCGGTGCCTGGAGCCGTGGGCTTTGTGGTTTCCGAGACGCTAACCCTAGGCGTAACCCTAACCCTAACCCTAGTCAGGAAAGGCAGCCCGGGCCTAGGGCTGCTCGCAAGGAAAAAGCCGTGGAGGCAGGCATCTTGTGGCAGTTTTGCGCTCCCCTTGGGATGCCCTTTGCAGCTGCGTGGTGCCTGGAGCCGTGGGCTTTGTGGTTTCCGAGACGCTAACCCTAGGCGTAACCCTAACCCTAACCCTAACCCTAACCCTAGTCAGGAAAGGCAGCCCGGGCCTAGGGCTGCTCGCAAGGAAAAAGCCGTGGAGGCAGGCATCTTGTGGCAGTTTTGCGCTCCCCTTGGGATGCCCTTCGCAGCTGCGTGGTGCCTGGAGCCGTAGGCTTTGTGGTTTCCGAGACGCTAACCCTAGGCGTAACCCTAACCCTAACCCTAACCCTAACCCTAGTCAGGAAAGGCAGCCCGGGCCTAGGGCTGCTCGCAAGGAAAAAGCCATGGAGGCAGTCATCTTGTGGCAGTTTTGCGCTCCCCTTGGGATGCCCTTTGCAGCTGCGCGGTGCCTGGAGCCGTGGGCTTTGTGGTTTCCGAGACGCTAACCCTAGGCGTAACCCTAACCCTAACCCTAATCCTAACCCCAGTCAGGAAAGGCAGCCCGGGCCTAGGGCTGCTCGCAAGGAAAAAGCCGTGGAGGCAGGCATCTTGTGGCAGTTTTGCGCTCCCCTTGGGATGCCCTTCGCAGCTGCGCGGTGCCTGGAGCCGTGGGCTTTGTGGTTTCCGAGACTCTTACCTCAGGCCTAACCCTAAGCCTAACCATAACTTTAGTTTTTTTAAGCAACCCTCTCCTCGAGAGTATGTTTCAAAGTGAAGGTGATCCTTAAATATAATTCTTTGCAATCTTCTCTTTTCTGACTGATCCTTTTATTGCCTACTGTGCATGCTGGGTCCAGACATGGAAGAGGATGACTTCTCTGTAATTCTCCTGTTAGATATTTCTTTTTAAAACTGTTCTTATATCACCCGGATGTTTTATTTTCTTTAGGCCTTTGGCCACTGGAATTTTTTACTGGACCTCTGCCTCTAACATGCTGTGTGATTTGCAAAACTACCTTTTACTCTGTGGGCAGATGCAGGAAATAGCTGCTATAGATATTTAAGGATTTATTCGGCTTGTAGGGACAATCAGAAAAACGTATGGAGGAAGAGAATGTCAGGAGTAGATCTGGCCCTGGCATTGAGGCAACGAAACCAAGATTGACCAGTGAAGTTTTAGGGAAACATCACTTATCGCAACAGACCCACAGCCATGGGTGTGGTGCTCATATTCGAAGTTGGACCTGTTTTATGTCTGAGTTGCTTTGATGACTGGAGGAGCAATGCCAGATGATAAGGCACCTTGTCAGGCAGGTCAGGTAGGTCCAGAAGTGCCCAGCAGCAGCTGCTAATCTTCTCTCTGTTCTCCAAAATCACTGAAATGCTGCATCTGTCTGCAAGAGAACCCTGAGACAACACTCTGCCGTGTCTCTGTAGAACACTTCCTCAGGACAGCTCTGACAGCTGTGTGGACTTGCAAGCTCTGAGAACCAGGAATTTCCCATCACAGCCTCCCACATCCCTTTTCCCTGAGTAGGGCCCCATTAAATCCCCTGGATCCTGCTGGGGAGCAGTGGGCTCCTGGTGACCTTGTGCTGGGCACCAGGGATGCTCTGCCACCTGTACGCAGGCTCCAAGTCCTGCATGCCCATGAAACCTCCCCAGCTGTCTGTGAGGGCTCAGGACCACCTCAGCCAGCTGGCAGGCAGGGAGGGCTGTCAGCAGAGCAGGCAGAGGAACCATTAGGAAAATATCCCTGGCACAAAGCCTGGGAGGCTTGTGGTGCCAGTGAGCAGGGAACTGCAGGAGGAGGGGTGGCATGGTGCTGCCTGGACTGTCCATTGAGCCTTGGTGACAGCAGGATTGCCAGCGTCATCCTTAATGTGGCTGCAAGAGCCACTTGTTTCCAATAAAGCTCCTGGGGCTGCAGGGAGGTTTCTGCCCAAGGGCTGTGAGCGGAGACACAACCTCGGGTTCTGAGGGAGGTGCAGCAGTAGAGCTTGCAGGACTCCAGCCAATGGAAAGGGATGGAAAAGGAGCTGTCTCCCTGCACTGGGAAATGGAGAGAGACCCTGCATTACCACTAATTAGCAACACTGGGTGCTGTAGGTTAATGAGCTGCCGTGTGACAGCACCCCAATGACCCAGTTTGGGCCATCCCTGACTCTGCAGTTTGGGTCTGCCCAGCTCCCACCCCAACAAGCATTCCCCTGCTCTGTCAGCAGAAGGGAAAAATCACTGCCTGATTCTCTCCTTGCTCACAGCTCATCTCCCCCCACTGGTTTTGTTAAATGCAGCACATTTCCAAAGAAGCAGATTTTAATTTCAATAAACTCTGTAAGAAATAGATCAGCGCTAAGGAGGGGAGCAGCCACAGGAAGTGACTTTAACTGCTTGGCTGCAGAATATTAATAGGATGGAATGTTATTAGAATAATTTTTCACCGTTTATTAGAATAATTTTTCATCATGAATAATAAATTAATAGAATAATTTAGTACGGCTAGCCCTCTGTTTGAAAGGGTATTTTATTTAAAAGTAGCTTGAAAAGTGGCATTTGTGGAGGTGGGATGGGGAGCAGGTCATGGGTGGAGGAGATGCTGTGAAGCTTCATGCAGGGACTCACTGCTTGCCTTTATTCCCCTCAGTTTTCCTTCTGGAAAACCTGGTCAGGTGATTCCATCACTGCTGATGGTTCTGAGAGGGTTTTGCTTGGGACAGGAGATGGCTGGCACTGAGAATTCAATCCCTGGAATCATGCAGCTCAGGCCTCCAGCTAGGCATCACCAGAGATCCTCTGCTGCTCCACAGCCCCGTGGAAAGTCCCTCTTTTGTCCCAGCAGCCTGGGAAATGGTCGTATCCACTCCCAGGTACATTTACCTGACTCTAACTCCTTGTTTCCCTACCTAAGAGTGAGACACTGATGCCCACTGCATCAGTTTTGTGCAAACCAAGAGGTCTCTCTCTCTATCTCTCTTTTTTTTTTTTTTTTTTTGTTTGCATCTGTGTGGAAGATAATAATTCCTCAGAAGGCTATTCACACCACAAAAGCACAATGACATTATTCTCTCCCTCTCTCTCTTTCTACTGTTTTACTCTACAACTGACAATTAATGTTAGAAAGAACATGAAATGGAGGAGAAATTACAGCAATTTATCAACTGAAATTATAGGTGTAGACACATGTCAGCAGTGGAAACAGTTTCTATCAAAATTAAAGTATTTAGAGATTTTCCTCAAATTTCAAATTATGCAAATCCCATTTTTCTGATATGCTGGTACTGTAGCTTTAATTGCAGGATTACCAGCAAGCTGCAAACTGCACTTGTAACCAGGATTCAGCTCTTCTGAGAGTGGGTCCCTTCTCTAGCACATCTTATTAATTCAACAAAGTTCCCATCTCTTTAACAAATTAAATATGTTTTGCAGAACAGGCAGCGGTTTTCTCGGTTTCAATCTGTCATGAAGGACCCTGCTGTTTGCAGAGGTTACTCGACAGCTGGATGAACAGACAGGTTTGAGTCCAAACACGGATTCAAATGCATATTTATACATAAAACATATTTATACAACAACATCACAGGAACAGCTTGTGCTGCTGAAGTTCCTACAAGTCCCTTTACAGTGGGGACACTGTTAGCAAAGGTGGGGAAGGAATTTGGATTGCACCTTCTTCCTCCAGGTCTTTCTGTATATGTTAAAGCTGCTCTGTGACCTCAGGAGACCACATGAGCTCCCACAAGGATGGAACTTGCTTTTCCTCTGGCTGTAGTGGGCATGGCTGGAAGGGCATGTGCCAGCAAACCTTTCCCCATGCGCTCCCGAGAAGCTGTTTGATCACTGCCAGCCTAATTAGGAGGTACAATATTCAGGGTGTCACTTCTCTTACTTCCTTCCTTTTATGTTCCTTTGATGTTGCAAAAGGACTCGAGGATGCAGGAGCAAGCAGGACCTGGGTGCATAGCAGAAAGTGCCAGGAGACTCCTGGGCCAAGGAGGGGAGATTTGATGTGCCACACCAGAGCCTGGGACATCCCTCTCTGCACTGGGATGATGTGGTTCCACTGCCAGCATCCAAGAGCCAGGACAAAGCAAAGTAGATGGGAGGAGAGGAGAACATGTTCCATCTCCAGAGGAGGAGCAACATCACTTCTGGGTGTTCTGTAACATCATTTTCTTACTTTACCCATGAAAGAAGAGTGGGGTTATCCTTGGCTGCCAAGGCATGTCACTGACACCTACAGTATCTGCACCTCACAGAATTCGATCTCATTGGTCTCTTATCTGCATCTGAGTGCAGCACTGGCATCAAGCTGGGGTTTTCAGGTGGTTGAAATGATGCTCTTTAATGCAAGAACACCTCAATGCAATTCATAACATCAGCAGTAAGAGTCACCATCTTACCAGCACTGGGGCTGAAAATCCTTTCTCAGACTCAACAGGGAAGTTATGAGATCTGGATGTGGAAGATCACATGGAATTTGTAGACACTGACAGGACTGTGAGCTCCATATAGAGAGGTGTAGAGTTTATAACTGGTGCAAACAGCAGCGGTTTGAGCTGGATCTTTTATGCCCTTGGTTTGTTCATCTGTTTACTGACTGGGTGACACATGTACACTGGAAAAAGTTGGAGATAAATTAGTATTTAATTTCCATTTTTTGTTTGTTCTGCCAAGCAGAAGTTAAACTGATGCTGTTATTCCTAGGATTGTCATGTACAGGGCCAAGAGCTGAACTTGATGATCCTTGTGTCTCTCTTCCAGCTCAGGATATTCTATGATTCACTGATACTGAAGTGAAGTAAAAGATGTCACAAGGTTCTGAGGTGCATCAAGCTTTTCACAGAATCACAGAATGGATCAGGTTGGAAGGGATTCTAGTGGGTCACCTGGTACAACCTCCCTGTTGAAGTAGGGCCACCTCAGAGCACATCCAGATGGTTCTGGGACATCTCCAGTGAGGGAGCTCCACACCCTCTCTGGGCAATCTGTTCAGTGCTCAGTTACTGCAAAGGGAAGAAGTCCTTCCTCATATTTAGGTGGAACATCAGTTTCTCCCTGTTGCCTCATCTTTATTTCATTTGAGTCCCTGTTCCCTTGGTGCTGGGGCTGCAGGTGCTGCTCCCATCTGTGGCTGTGCTGTCACACCCCCTAGTCCCAGCAGTGCCCTGCTCACCTCCCAGGTGTGCATTTTGCATTACCATTTGTACTTCTACTTTTGAAAACTCCCCCTTCCCTGGCTTTCTATCCACTTCCTCATGGATCACATGGTGACCACTGCAGGGTGCCATCCAAGCCAGGGCCACTGGGTCTCCTAAACCAAGAGGGGTTTTTTCTCATTTTTGCACGTGGCCAGCCCAAGACACAGCCAGATGCCTGGGATCTATTTGCATATGCCAGGCAATGCGAAGCTGCTGACAGCCTCTGTATCCAGCTTCAATAACCACGATATGCTCCATCTGCTGACACCCCAGCATAGCCACAGCGGGGAGCTGTACTGCCAGAGGCACTATCCTGGAACAGCTGAATGGCTGAACAGCTGGGGGAGCATCAAAGGACACTTTTCATACAAGAGCAGGGCTGTTGGCCCCGTTTCTCATCACACACGCTTTGTGGAGCACAGGCAGAGGAGCCACAGAGGCAGTGACAGGTTACAGGGGCAGCCCCTGCGAGTGTTTGTGTCCCCTGCACCCCACACAGCCACGGAGAGAGGCTGGTGGAGTTCATGTGAAAGGAACAATCTAATTGGGAAAAGAGGTTACCTGCAGGCCAGCACATATTCAGATGGGCGAGAATTTAGCCTCTTTATGGATCCAGTGGTGATGTTCCTTGGGTACCAATAATCGTCTCTGCTGCTGTTTATAAGGAGCAATGGGGTCTGAGCTGAGCACTCGGGGTCAGGGAGAGAGGACAGAGACAGCTTGTCCCTCTGTGCAGGGGTGATGAAACACCCAGGGCAGTCAGCTCTTGCAGGATGCAGGATCAGGCTGTTTGCATACATATTTTCCTATGCAGAGGGGAATGGAGAGTGCTGAGTGCACAAGGATGGCACCAGGGACTGAATGGGACAGTGATGGATGATGCCCAGCACAGAGCTCCAGAGGCTGGGCTTTGGTCAGTTCTACTCTGCTTCTTTTTTTTTTTTTTTTTTTTGGAAAAAGGGAGAGAGAGGATGGAGATGGGAGTGTTGAGTTTTGAGTTTTGCATGTTCAGGTAAAAAGACTGACTTTTCCTAGTCTTGGTGTGGGATCTTGAGGGAAGGCTACAGATAGGTTTTACCTGAAACTGGGAAGAGAAACAGAGAAAAAAAGAGAAAAGGGAAGGGGAAGAGGAAAGAGAAAGAGAAAGCAAAAGAGAAAGAGAAAGAGAAAGAGAAAGAGAAAGAGAAAGAGAAAGAGAAAGAGAAAGAGAAAGAGAAAGAGAAAGAGAAGGGAAAAAGAAATAAAAGAACAATCATTGAGAAAAGGGGGAAAACCAGAATTGATTCTATGATTTTTTTTCCCAAAATAATTCAGTGATTCTCATTCAGCTGGTGCTTTTCTTAAAGACCAAAGAGCCTATATGATAAGCATATTTTACAAATTAGGTAGCGATTTATCCCGCTTTTGTTTTAATGATTGAAATGAATGATGTCGTGCCGCTTGCTGCTGCTGCTGCATTCAGCGCCTGCTGTTCTTGGGAGCTGAAGACACCGAGAAATTTGCATACTTAATACCGGGAACTGGCACAGACTAAATAGCTTCTTTTCTTTCCTCTGTGTTTGTAGATTTACTGTAGTGCTGGGTTTAATCAAAGGCTTTTTAAAGCCGTCCGTGTGCCGTTTCACAATGCTGAACTTGCATGTGACAAAGGCGGCTATTTATTACTTATCAGCTTTATGGCAAGGACCACGGGCTACCCTAATTAAAGGTGTAGGGGCAGCGTGCCCCTGCAGAAAAAGGCACTGGGCAGTTAACATTTCTAATCCCTAATCGAGGCACGGTGTGGATTATTTTTAATTTTGTTTTGTTGCTGGTTAAGTACTCAGAAATTATGTTAGGGCTAGGCAGGGAGCTAAGCCAAGTTAGGATGGGGTGTGAACTTCCAAAGGTGTGAGCTCTCTGGGTGGATGCCATGGGCTTTGTGGGTTGAGGTTCTCTACATTTTCACCTGCACTAGAGCATAACTGGCTGGAAAATTGTCTGCTTCATGAGATGTCACCAAAACAGGATGAATCATTGGATGCCCAATCCCTGGAAGTGTTCAACGCCAGGTTGGATAGGGCTTGGAGCAACCTGGTCTAGTGGAAGATGTCCCTGCCAATGGCAGAGGGTTGGGATGAGATGAGTTTTAATATCCCTTTTAACCGAACAATTCTGTGGTTCTGTGATTCTATGATCAAGGGTAAAATGCTCTATAGAGACAAATCCACATCAACCAGCTTTCTTCTGGGCTTCCCTGCTCATTTCTTGTGTGCACATGAGAGAGCAGAAAGCAGAGGGCTGTCATACCCCGTCACTTGATTTGGAGTTGAGGGGATCATCAAGAAGATGTAGAGTGAAAAGCTCTTCTTCAAAAGGAGCTTTAAGCTCCCATCTCTTATGACCAGGAAAGCCACCCCAGAGACCAAGCTACGGCTCAGAAGTCTCTTCTGTCTACTAAGATTATCCAACTCCCAAATCTAAGAAACTTTCTTATCATAACTAGGTTTTGACTTGCTAACTAGTGTGTTGATACAATCCTATGTCTTCAAAAACCAGACCCAGATTCTTGGTTTTTGTTCTACCACAGACAAAAATAAGTGCTGGTCCTTGGTGGATGTTCACAAACCAGAAACACCTCATTGTGGGCAGCTCTGCATCCAAATCAGCACCCATGAAACCCTTCAAGAACAGCTACACCGACTGTAGTGAAAGCAGGATTGTCCTTTATTTACTATCAGTAAATTTACGGCTCTTTTTCAAGTCAGTAGTAAATTTTCACAGGCAAATTATTATTATTTTGAACAGCAAGAAAACACATTTTTTTCCTCTCTAGCTATTTTCCAACTTAAAGAGACAAAACACAGCGTAGGGGAGAGCAAAGAGCATTAATGTCTTGTCGGGGCTGACCCATAAAGAGGCAAACTTCATAAAAAAGAAAGAAATAAATTGCCCCCTCCCCCCAACATCTGCTGGGAGCACTCGGAGATAACTGGCAGCTTGAACAATAACTCCAAGGATGGGAGTCCTGGAACAATGGCAGTGGGAAGAGAGCAGCCCTGGCTGTGGCATCGTTTCCAGGCCTTCTGCACATACAATTGGTTCATGGGAATAAAGATCAAGTTGGACCAATAGCACTATAATTTGGGAACAAATATATTGATTACAAGAGAGTCCCACTGGAATGAATGGGACTCCTTGGGAAGCGCCGTTATTATTCTGCATGCGTGGGGATTGCAGGGTGTGCTCTGCCCAGGCTCTGAATTGATCAGCATGAGATTATCACCCTGCAAATGCAATATCAGCCTGCTGCAGCCCTGCCTGGACATACTGCCATGGGATGACCCAGCCTGTGGGGCCACTCACATGCAGGGATTCCTACTCACCCCTTTGTTGAGCTTGCTAATTCCTATGGATCCTTCAGAAAAACCTCCCTATGACCCTGTATTTTGTGTGCTCCTGAACATAACTAAGAGGGAGTTTAACTTCCTTCTAAAGCAACTATTTTATAAAAGAAATAAAACCCAGCTATGAAATATTTAGGAGAAAAGGTATTGTTAAAATAGCAGCATTTGCCAAAACCTCCATATCTATTAATGATGTTTTAGAGCACAATAATGGGATTAATTTTATATAGCTCCTATTTCACCATCAGTGGGTTTTAGTAAGGTTCAGCATTTTATTTAGTGCTTGAAATTACATCACATCCCTCAGTTTTTATTCCCAATTATTTATTTATTTAAATTTAAATTAAAATATGAGATGCGCATCTAGGAACTTAAATTCCTTAATTCACGTTTCTTAAAGCAGAGAGTCCCCACATCCCCAAAATTATTATCTTGAAAGGAGGTCACCAATCCAGATCCCTGTAAAAGTCCTCCAGTTGGCCTTATTTCACATCTAGCAGCAACAAGTCCCAGCATCCTGGAGACCTCATGGTCTCTGTCCTCATAACCAAAGAATATTGACCACATCTTTTTCTGCCGCTATTCTGTGACTACTACTTTAGAATAATTTAAAATCCTGTTTATTTCCACCTCCTTCTAACATGAGCACTACTGCTGTCTTTTCACTGGTGTTTCCTCTTCTCAGATCTGCTTTTGGCCTCGTTGCCCATGGAGTATTACAATTACTCCATTGTACCTGGCTTAATTTTTATTGCTTTTTAATTTAAGGCTGAGCTGAGATTTTCAAACAGATCATCTTTCCCTACCTGCTGAGAATGGCTTTTCCAAAGGTGGGTGTTTAATATTTTCTGAAAATTGTTTTTCTTTAATGAGTCCAACCTCAGGCTCCCAAGGCGAAAGACACCCAAACTGTGAATCATTTCTTAAAACTTTATCCCTGTAGCAAAGTTAAATTGCCAGGTTGCATTTTCTTTTCTAAATCACTTTCTCTGCATTTTAATTCCTTTCAGTTTGACAGCCTTAAAGCAGACAGATCAGGCTGAACCAAAGATTTCACCAAGTCTAAGCTAAGCCCGTTTAAAATGACTGCAATGTTCATTTCAAACTAGGAATTATAATGCAAAAAGTAATTTTTCCCTCAATGTGTAGGTAACAGCCCTGGGCAGGCCCTTTTGAGAAAACAATTGCAACAGCACAATGCTGATTGAACCAACCTGAAAAAAATTAGCAAGACCACAAATTTGCAAAGAGGTTTTTGTATTCACTCCACTCTACTTGAAACCAGAGAGACTCTAATGGTCTTCTGACTAACTAATCTCGTTGGTGCTAGTCTTGGCCTAAAGGCTACAGAGACACTTATTTTTGGTTTTTGGTGCCTGCTGCAGCTCCAGCAGCCTGATTTCTGTGCTGCCTTGCATATGTTCACCCACAAAAGCCGTGGACTGCTCTTTTCCACAACTCTGTGCCACAAAAAGCTGCCTTGGCTTTGGAGCTGCTCCACATGTTTGTCTGGCACGTATCTGGGATGGGAGGTGTGTTATCAGGCCAGCCTGGAAGTGTCAGGTGCTGTCATCAACACTTGGTGATAATGCTCCATATGCAGGAAAAGATGGATAGTATCGTAGCTGGGATATTTTTTTTTCCCAGCAAAATGAGAGCTGTAACATTTCACATCTCCTGCCAGAGAGGACACTACCAGCACATCACTTGCAGGCCCAAGCTGATGATCTTTATGTGCTGTAGTAACTGGCTCTCCAGCACTTCATTGATGATAACCATAATTCCAATTCATAAAATATTCCTTGAGCACAAAATTTGTGTTATTTATAGACCCATTTCCCAGCATCTGACATTGCTGCAAGAAATCTAGATACTATCTTCACTCTAGTCACCATCCAAACCTCTGAATAAATCTACAGTTCCATGATAATCTAAAAGACAAAGAGACAATTAAAGCCCTTGGGTAATCACAAGATTGCCAAGTGATACCAGAATTGTCAGGGGGATGTTTCTGGTACCTGATAAAGCATCTGCTCTCTTGATGAAGGTCATCAGACCTCAACATGAGCTGCACCATTCCTAAGTCCTCACCTTTGAGTGGACAAAGAATTCAGACCCCACTGCAGGGTCCCCTCTGTCCACAGGAAGCAGCACTCACTGTGCTGGTGTTGGGCAGGATAGAAACTTGGCTCTGTCATCGATTTTATTCCATTTTATTACTCTCAGCTCTTCCAGAGTATTACAAACTCTCAGGAGACCTTTTAAGACATTTGCTGATGCTTCACTTATAAATCAAATCTCTCTTTCCTGGATACTTTGCTGCGTTCCATCCTCCTCCTGAGCTGTGGGTACAAAATTTAGTGAAGAACTGAGCCCACCTCTACCTTCACCCTGTCTCTCCCAAAAAAATTATAATGGAGAAATTTTCCCAGTGTAAGCTCAGGTTTTAGTGGTCAACCTGTTTTTTTGTTACCGCTTAATGAGATTAATCACCTCTCTCTCCAAAGGATAATTGTAACAGGTAAAACCAGCACTTCACTGCTCTTTCTGGATCTGCAAAAGATTTTTTGAGCCCTGTGGTGTTGGGTGGAGGTGGCACCTCTTCACCTTCTTGACAAGGCTGTGTCAGATGGTGCCTGGGAGTGTGGCACATCTGAGACAGGAGAAGACTACTGGGAAAGAAGATATTCTCAACGAACATATTTTTTGAATTGAAATTAAAAGCTGAAAAGATTTATTACAGTAGCATATTCATGCTGCTAAATTTAAGGTGATGTCAGTGTTCTCAGCATAATCCTTCTTATGCATTGAGGATTAAAACTCAGCCATAATAAAGTAGCCCGAACCAAGACTTGTCCTCAAATGTTTCCTATTTGAAGCATTAATTTTATTTTATTAAATTAAAAATAAATCAGTTCAAGGGTTTTGTGGGTTTGGAGATGAGAACAAGGAGGGATTCTGCCTAGTCACTTGCCCCTGCTGATTGCCAGAGAAGTCAAGAGAACAAAGCAGACACAACGCTGCAAAGAAAGAAAAATGTTGCTGCTTTTCTTACTTTGAGCAGGGATATTAGCCTGTGGACTGAAGAAGTGCTTTTACGCATAAACTGGTGATAAAAATTCAAATAAACACAAATTTCTGTCTGTACTGTGGCCCTTCCCATGGTGCTCCCAGGACTTTTGGGTACCAGCTGAACTTTAAAAAGCCTGGGCTTCCTCCCTGGAGTCTGTGTTTACTCTTGAACATGCTATAAATAATTCACAGGTTTATCTGTTTAAATGATACATAAAATGGCAACAAAGCTACTTTGTGCAGTAGGAACAAATCTCTAGAAAGGTACTTGCTTTTTCCCAGTGTGTTGTCATTTTGAAAAAACATCTAGTTTACTGGCTTCTCTTTTGATGACGGCCAGTATTTTTATTCCTTAAGTTCAAATCATAGTTCTGATCATGCTAAAGAGGTTTGCAGGACTGTTTTGCCCTCTGAGCCAGGTGTAGGGCCCCAGATCAGGATCCAGCTGGCTGTGCTGGATCAGTAGAGTGTATTCAGGACAGGGAATGCTCAACTAGCATTTGGGAGCAGGAGCAAACCAGGCTAATTGTGGGATGTTCCCTACATTGGCCACGCTCAAACCACAGCCTTGGGGACCAGCTGGAAAGAAAGACTGGTGGCTGTGCTGGCCCTGGGCACAGGGAGCAAGTCTGCCTTAATGCAGCCCTTTGGTTTGAGATAAGGATGAAATGGTTCTTTGAAGCTGAGATAGTGACAGGAGGGGAAAAAATTATAAAGCTGGTGAGAGAGCTTAGTGTTGCTCATAGCATCAGAAATGGCCAGAGTCAAGAGTGTCCCTCTGGGGAGTTTTAATAGGAAACTCTCCCAAGAGCATGTTCCAGCTGGAGGAGGAGGGAGGACCACAAAGACGGATAGTTAGTGTAGTTAGTCCTGCAGCAACATAATACCACCAGGAGACTGTCCTTTTTAAAGCTAAGTCACTAAAACCTGGGATTCAGGGAGACTGTGGAGCATAAAGATGTTAAATATGCAAGGTTTGGGTGATATATAGCCTGAAAATGTCAAATTAAATTTACCTGAACAATTTCAATTAGATTCCTTTGGGGATATACATGGGTTTATGATCTTTAAGCTAAATATTCACATGCCTTTTTTTCCTGAAGTGTCCATGTGCACAAAGTGCACCTGCAAAGAGATCCTTTAAAGAGAAACTGCTTGATATTTTAATTCCAGAAAACTGCTCAGACGCTGCTCTGGAGGCAATGACTAACTTCCTCTCTGGCTTGTCTATGAAATTCATAAGTTTAGAATTAATTTGGGAAGAGGGTGATATTCTTGCCACTTTACAGAGGGAAGCATTGAGTCACAAACGAGAGTTCTCCAAAGTGCAGTAATTGCAGAACCCAAATTGTGATGATACAGGGCTGGTATCTCATGCCCTGGGGTGTTTGCACTACCTGCATGCAGCTGGGGGAGCTCAGCACCGCTCTAAGGCCAAATTCTGGTGTATCACCCCAAAATGGGCAGCTTGCATCTATTAATGACTCCAAAAATGTTAGAACCTCTGTGTAGGAACTCTGTGAGGGAGGTAGAAGGGGGTAATACATTATCCAGGTGTTTGGAGACAACTGTCTTAAAACCAGGCTGACCTTTCTAGTTGTTTTTATTGAGATTTCGCGGTTTGGACTGAAACTTTCTGATGGAAAATTTTGAGAAAAATTTATGTAATAGTGACTAGATGTTTCTGAGGGGAGAAAAAAAAGGAAGAATGAATAGCAATCTGCTCTGTTCAATTTTTGACTATTACAGGGGGATGTGGAAGGATTTTATGCTGGGAATATGCCTTTTGAAGTTCCCATAAAAATCTGTTCAAATTTGGCCGTGCTAAATGCATTTGTGAAATTACTATTTGCACATGCTCAGAAGAGTCTTTTTTAATTTTATATTTAGCAGCTAAAATCTCCAGAGATTCTCCACCTGAGCAGCTTGGAGCTGTGCCATACCTACAGGCTGATCAGACTCCAGCCCAGAACGTCAGCGTGAAATGTGGGATGGGGAGGGCTTTTCCCAGAAGAGGAAGATTTCAGCCCTATGGATGAACATGTGAATGGCACAAAATAGATGTCATTATACTCTCAAAATCCACAGATAGTATCAGTAGAGACTGAACCACAGTCTTTGCAACTGCCTTTGCAAGTCAAGCAAAATTCAGAGGAGGTGGAGCTGTCAGACTGTTTGCAATGAATTTTGAGTGATGCTGCTCTCTGAACACATCCCTGGTTCGGATGAGGTTTGTTGTGTGCATGCTCTGGACAGTCACTGCTCTGATTTTCCTGCTGCAAAGAAGGAACCATCCCAGGCAGAGAGGTGGCACAGAACCTTTCCTCCCACCTTCCCCACTCCTTGATTTTTGGAAAGGCAGCAACACCAGCCTGACAGCTATCTGTCCAGATTGGATGCATTAGTTTGGAGCGAGAAGAAGACATCCTTGCTGTGGGACTGAGAAGCCATTCTTGCTCAGGGATGGAGCAACCAGGACCTTTCCTCTGCATGTCACAGCCCTGGACGTGTCAACACATGGTTAGGTCAGCAAAGGGGAGTTTTACCTGGCTGTGGTCACAGTGAGATAAATGCAGCAACGCTGGTAAATAGAATTAGCTATTTATTTGCATGGCATTTAATAGTGTTGAATAAAGGTCAGTGTGTTCTCACAGTCTTGCCATTTGTGTTGAGGGAAAGAGAGCAGCTGTGGCTCTTCTCTCCATCTCCAGGATTTCAAACTCCCTTATTTTATAGCCAGGTATTATGAACCCATTCCATAAAGAGAGGTTTCTTGCCAAGAAAACAAAAGGAACTTATCTTAAAATTCCCATCCCCCATGACAACAGAGATGGGATTGCACCCAGATGCAGAAGGGCCAAGAAGGAACAGCATTTCTCCAGGAATCTAACCAGAAAAGTTTGGCTGATACATTTTTCTCTGGGTCATTGGGATTTATCCACGTGCTATCCAGCATGTCACAGGCAGCCCTGGATGTGTGATGTATTTGGAATGTCCTTTGGTCCTGTATCTTTTATATTTCAGAGTGAGATGCTGCAGATCTACCCTTTGATAATGTTTAATTAGCAGGGAGTGCTTTGAGACTCACTATTGTCATCCTACACCTTTCTGTGCAGCCCTCACACTCTCTTCAGTCCCAGCAGGTACCAGTGTGTGATGGGAAGTCAGACTATGTCCCAGCAAACTTCACAAAAGTCTGTTTGTTGCAGATGCAGTTTCTGCCTGCTCTCCTATCCTGGTGCAAGTGTCTGAGGGTGGAACACCCCTAACCCCACTTTGCAGGACACTGTGGAGCTACATGGACTCAACCCCCAGCTAACACAAATTAAAATAAAATAGTTCTCCACGATCTCTTTCAAGAGGATTTAATTACAGTGAGAGGAAGAACCTCCACCCAGGGGTTTCACCTGCTTTAGTTCTATATGTTTTCCCAATAATTTTCATGGCCTTCCCTTATGCTCTGTAAAGCTCAGGCAGTACCACAGAAGCAGCAATATTTCCCTAAAAGAGCCATTCCCGAATGTCTCCTTTGGCTTTTTCATAACTTGGTACTGTACCAGCTCTTCTCACCAAACTACTGTGTGGAATAATGTGCCCAGGCAAGCATTGTTACATGAAAACACAAATACTGGAGATGCTGACAGATGGAGGAATCACACTGTTTTGAGGGAAGGAAGGGCAGGATAGGAGCAGGAATATCAGAATGAGTCTTGCCGTTTACATATAACAAGCTACAGCTATATTTGGATACGCTGAGGCATTCACAACCTTCCCAATTGCCAGGCTTTCAAATACACACATTACCACCAGAAGTGCTCTTGCTTAAGTGCTCCCATCTCCAGGATTTCCTTTGAAGTATCTGACTGAAGTAATGTAAAGTGCATTTCAATTGGCAGTGAATGCAGGTTAAATGGTAACAGCACAACAGATCCAGTGTTTGTTCCCTGGGCTTTTTCTTTTACCAGTCTCTTTTTTTACGAGGTTGGTTACTTACTGTAACACTGCATTCAGGCACCTTCAGTCTATTAAGCCTCTTTCCTGACCCTCTATACAACTGCTCGAGGATGCTGTGAGCTGTATCAGTACTGCTTTAGTACACAAAAAAAAGTGAGTAAATGCACTGCTGAGTGCACAGGCTGAGCAGTACACGCTGGGTAAACTCCCTTTAGAAATCTGTGCACTTGCATTTACCCTTGGCTACACTGCCGAGCTGGCTGGAGACTGAGCCAAGTGCCACGGATCACTTTGGATTTGTGTGTCACCTCCCATACATGTTGATGCAATATCAACTATTTAACCTTTAAACAGAGTGCTTTTCTAATCCATTGGATTGGCTGAAGGACATATATTATGCTAACAAAATAGCCAAGTCTGCACTGAGCAATGAAAAATCCCCCTGCCCATGCCAGACACACTCTGCCTTCCACTGCTGAGCCAGTGCTGCAGCGCTGCTCTCTGAAAAGCAACCGAAAAATAGGCAAAGAGATTATCCCAAGTCATTGGTGTTGTCCAGAGATGCCTTACCCTGTCTGGACCTGACCAGATTCTTCCTCATCAGAAAGAGGAAAGACCCTGTAAAAAACTGGGGAATGAATGCTCCTGCCAGCAAGGCATGGGGCTGATTTATAATGGAAAAGGGACTGATCTGGGCCATGGATGTGCTAATACACCATTGGTGTGTCAGGGAGAGGACAGGGATCAGCTGAAGAGAGACACAGAAGTTACCTTCTCCTTCCACTTCTGTACCACAAAATCAGGCTGAGTGACTTCTAAGGGTAACAAGAGGAGGGATCACATCCTAAAACTGCTGTGTAGTGCAGCCAGGCTGAGGCTGTCCCACCAAACCCCTATTGTGCCTGTGCCTATGAAGAAGAGATTGGAATTGAACTGCTGCAGTGAACTTGCTTGTGCTTCACACATACAGAGGATTTTCTTTTTTCTTTCCTCTTCTTAAAGCTGGGAGACATTTTTTTTTCCGATCCACCTTTTTGGAGCACAAAGCAGGAGAAAAAAGGAATGTTCCTTTAGGGCTTTGCTGAATTAAACCCCTTCCTGAACATCCTTCAGATCTGGATGTTGGCACCTCCTTGCATCTTCCCCATGGCTTCTCTGAAGCTGCACCCATGATAGATGTTTAACATGCTGTAATGCATATTCCTGTGTAATGACTTTGGTGGGGCCATTACCATGAGTTACACCAGTGACAGATTGATACTTAAGTCAGTATATGTTTGCATAATATCTGTCTGCGTTCCCACGTAGCCCCCCATTACCAGTGCACATAATGACTGCACTGAGAGCCTCATGACTGCTGGGTTCAGCCCTAGTCCCTGCCACTCATTGCCATGGCACCCAGCACTGAATCACTGAGGGTGTTTAAATAGGCAGACATTAATTTATAAAGTAAATCGTTACAAAATGGAGGAAATAAGTGACTATCATTTGCACTGATTTGATCTAATGGAGCCTCACAGTAAATTGCTAATATTCTCCCAGTGTATTCCTTTTTTTTAATGAGAAAACCAAACAAAAATATAAACCTTTGTTCTACTTGCTCCGTACATTGTCAGGTGTGAGGTTTGCTGATGATGTACAAGTCCAACTCACCTCCTCCCTGCTGCTTCTCCAGCTGGGGACAGGGTCTTCTCCCTGAGGTTTCAGTAGAGACTCAGTAACCTGAAATTTGGAGGAAGACACATTTATTGCTCTCTCCTACTCTTCCCTTTCCTTTTCTTGTCTGGGAGAAGGCAGCTTTTGGTTCACTGGAGTGGAAGTTGGCTGTCCATTTCCTGATGGCAGAGAAGAGCAGACTCCCATCTGGTTGATGCAGATGCCACTGTTTTGACTTTATCCAGGTGGTCACCCAGCAAACCCTGTTGTGCCTAATTATTTAAGAGGGTTGTGAAACACTAGGTGATTTTATATACCATATGTGCTAGAAAACATAAGCATGAAGATGCTGCGACTTAATGATGTGGCAACTTCAGCTCAGAATCTTCCATGCTTTATGGCTTAAATCTGACCTTTCCCTTTCCTGTAATGCACTTTGTAGCATTTAGCATGAAAGAGCAAACAGAATTGGAGATGGGGAGGTTATCAGCAGCAGTTACAGAGCCATCCTCCACCCTCTATCGAGATAAAGCACTTGACTTATTTTAGAATATCCACCCTAGCAGGAAGAAGGCAGGAGGAGAGAGGGGAGAGTCTGTCTATTAAATAGAATTTCAAGATTTGGAGTTCAGAGATTTTCTTCATGGTGTTAGAGCAAATCACAGACCTCCTTCCTCAGAGAAAAATAACAACACACAGGGTGTCCTGCTCTGATTATTAATTTATTTATTTTTAACCCATGTAGTTTGTTGGTTTGACTCCTCAAACAATGGGAAGGTACAAGGAGAGAAGGATAATAAATTGCATTCCCTCCTTTTTGCCATCACATGAAACCTTGAGGGACTGCTCAGCAAGCTGGAGCTCTTATCTGCCTTTGGGCGATCTCATTATCAAACCTTCATTTTGCTCCCCAGCAGGAGAGATGGCCTGCAATGTATGATAACCTCTACTTATGAAACTCACACTCCAGAAATCTCTGATAATAGGCCAGCTAAAATGGAAAAACCAAAGAGCAGGCACCAGGTTTTCAGCCACCAGTATAGACTACACACGCGCACACACACACAGAGGCAGGTACCAACACACATACATGCTTTTAGTTTTTATTTATATTTCTATGCACTAGCCCCATTCTGATGGCACCTTCCAGAATTAGACCACAAATCTAATAGGAATAATATTTTCCAGCATACCTGAAATAGTATTTTCAAATAAGCCTGTACAATATAGGAGCCTGTATCCCATCTCCCAGAAAGGTCAGTGAAATCAGGGGGAATTATAACCTATCTAACCTGCTCAGGTGTTTCTATAAATCCCATTAAACACTTATTTAAAGACAGTTGAAAATATGAGCTGTAGGAACAGAAGTAGTTCCTGGGGGTAGAGAGTAAAAGAGGAGAAGAGGGATAAAGATAATCAAGTTCCTTGAGCACTTGCGCAATTTGATTAATACAATGTATTGATACACGATAGAATATTTTTATTATTTTTTATAATCTTTCCTATCATGATGGCACTGTGCAGTTAATCCTTCATCCTCCAAATCCCCCATTTCTGAACCCTACATCTCTCTATAGATCACCGAGGAATAAATGGGTTTGCAGCTCTCCCAGTGCAACCCCCTTCTGGATATGGGCTACAGAAGGTAAGAGACTGACATTTGTGGAGTTGAGCTGCAAATCCCAGAATTCCTGCCCATTTTTCCTGGTTTAGGCTGTGTGTCCTGCAAGTCTCCATGCCCAGCAAAGAGCTCCAGCTGACAGGGGGCCGTGAGGGCACAGTCACAGCCCACACCCAATGCCTGCTCCCCGCAGTGTGGAAAGATGAAGCCTTGGGTCATGTACCAAAGGTGAGGAGGAATTTTCTGCTGGGAAAGGTCTCCAGAAGGACTTCCCTGCATACACAGCCCCACTAATCCATACATTCCCTCTCACAGGGCTGTGTTTCTCAGCTCCATGAGCTCCCACCAAGAGCAGCTGCTCTACCATGGAGCAGCTTTGCTGCTCTCCACAGGCAGGGATTAGGTCATGGGAAGCAGCTACAGCTCAGCATCCCTTGGCCATCCCCATCCCCATCCTGCTGCCATGCCAGAACTTCCTTATCATAACCTGAGAAATTCAGGCTGTGAATTTAATTCTTATCTCCTTTTCTTCTGTACCACTGGGAGATGTTCTGGAACACAGAAAGTGGAGTGAAGGTAAAACACCAGGAAGCATCCACAGTCCACCCCCTCTATTTTTGTTTCCACTTTCCCATCAGTAAAAAAGACACCAATAGTCAACTGGTCTCCCTCACTTGTGCAGGAAATGCAAAAATATATTTGCTCTTTTAAAGCCTCCCTAGGCATAGCACACTGCTGCAAATATGATAACACTTTTAATTATATTTTAATATATCACTCAGATTTTCAATATCATAAAAAAAATCAGCCTGAAAAATCCCAGCTAGTGAGAAAATAAAGGCAATGAACAAAAATATTAAGATATAAAGCATTTTTTCTTATGAATTCTAAATAGGTCCTATTTCCAAATTTCCTTAAAGTGGAAACAGATAGGAGAAAATAATAGTACAAAGCTGCAGTGAGGCAAGTGGTTACCTGAACAGACCTTGTTGGGATGGTTTGTTCTTGCTGAACGATAGAGTAAAAGTGAGAGAGATCCCCACATTTTTCTGCACTGGACCTTGGGCACGCACTCATCTGGGGGTTCATCACATTTCTCAAACAAGCAGAGGCAGGAAGGGAAAGGAAGCTCTCTTATCTCAGGGCTCCCACCTCAGGGAGAGCTCATCCACCCATGCATTGGGCAGGGAATCATTGTCCATTTCCCATCCCTAAAATTGCTCCAGGTCATGTTGCTTGGAGCAGCCTGGTCGAGTGGAAGGGGTCTTTGCCCAAGGCAGGGGACTTGGAATGAGATGAGTTTTAAGGACCTTTCCAGTCCAAACAGTTCTGGGATTCTCTGATTCCTGTGGTCAGGCTGTGGATCATTACCACCACACCCACCAGGAGGGTGAACAGGAACCAGCTCACCACTTACTCATACCAAATGATTGTATTATTTTATTAGATTAGAGGCTCTCATTTCTCGCGGGTGCCTGGGTTTGCGCGAGTCAGGAGTAAAGAGGGGAGTGTATATTATTTACTGTTGATGAGGCAATCTGGGTGATTGACTAAAAATTTATTTAGGTTTTTTGAACTAATTAAAAATTATTCTTTGGGAAAATCCTTCTCTCTTTCTTGGTGTCCCACTGTTAGACTTCTTCACTGAAAATGGGACTTATTTGAAAGGCAAAAAATGCCGTCATGTCTCCTTAACTTCCATCATGCAGAGCACAAATATTCGCTTTCCCATTTTTTCCCCATTTGACCTCCTGGTAGTGGCCAGATTTCTGAACTTATTTTGATGACCAATGTCTTCTGATGTTGGAAAATAAGGCAAATGACTTTGTGTAAATAAAAGTACTGAGAAACTTTGGTGTGCATGTTAGCTCCCTGTCACTGAAGTCACCCTCAAGGCTTCTCCTTCTATGCAGACAAGATAAAATGGAAAATGTTCAATACCCCTAATCACTTAAAATATCTAATCTGAGACACAGCCAGCTCAGAGTCCAGCTCTATGCCTGTGTATTTTATTTTTTTTCATGGCTCCCAGGTGCTTTTCCTGCCTAAATGAACAGACACTTTGATTTGCCAAACTGTTATTATAAGGAAAAAAAAATAAATTAGACGGTTCACAGTGTTCACACTGACTGCAAAATTATTTCCTGAGTTGCAGAGAGAACACTTTGCACTCATCTGTCTGAAGTCTAGCAGCAAATGGAAAATTACAGTGTAAGCAAAATTCCCCCTGGCAACTGTCTACGTATGAAACATCAGACTCTAGAAAGGTCTAAAAACCACAGGTCACAACATGGAAGGATCCCAGAGAAGAGTCTTGCCTCTCCCTTTCTCTGGTAAGAGTCTTTGCTGAGATCTAGGAGTGGCAAATTCACTTCTGCTATATCCCAAATCCAAGGCTTAGACTTCTATGATGTTTTTTATAACTTTTGCATATCCTGTTATTTTGATGGACATGGTGGTGCTGTGATTTCTCCTCCCCAGGGCTCTGGTCGCTGATGGTGTCTGTTGCAGCCACGTGGGTTTGCTACCAAGATCCAACTCACAGAGACCCAGCTTTGTGCTGATATCTGCACCAGACACACACTTGGGGATGTGTCTCCCCACAACAACACTGAACCACTAGCCCCACAAGGTCTTGCAGACTCAAACTTCCCAAACAACTCCTGCCTTTAACTCCTCTCCAGAATTTCACAGGTGTCAAGATGCTGCATATTGTTCTGGGATTTCAAGTCATCTGTAGTGATACATAAATATCTAAATATCTGAGGGGTACAGTGGCTCCATATGAGCCTGGAGATGACTTAGGAGAAGCTCAGCCACTACAGAAAATGCAGTTTTCCAGCGCTCTGGACAATCTGTACCCACTGGCGTGGGGAGAGCTGGGTTGTCTCCCAGTATTACACACAAACCTTGTGCAGACACAAGTGTCATGGGGCAATGCTCAGCTGCAAACCCTTCCTGAGGGGCATTTCTGCAATGGGAGAAGGTGTGGACACATCCCAGTTAGCACCTCAGGAACTTTAGCTGTGAGATAAAGCATCTGCAAGCCCGTCCCTGTCAGAAGTGAATAACTAGAGACTGGTAGAAAAAAAAATTAAAATAAAGGACATTGATGAAAAATGAGATATTTCTGATCTGTCACTCTCTGCTCTTATCTGATCTCAGCCTGTTCTAACAGGCACCTTCTTGTCAGTAGCCCCAATGACATCAATTGAGTGGGAGTGCAAAGCATCAACATTACTTGTGAGAACAATCCAGATAGGGAAGGTTGCTCTGCTGGTAATATTAGAATCAAAACATTCAAATGCACAGACAGAGAGGCTAACAATTCAATTTATGCTGTGAATGCTGAACAGCACATTAAGCAAATCAGTTCAGATGGCTCTGGGTTGTTCGTGTTTGAAGAAGATCAGAAACAAAATTTCCAATCCTGTACCACATCTAAATGCTCGAGAGGAAGCACTAAAACCTTCACTACTGATATATTTATTTTTCTGCATTTCCCTTAGCTCATTGGTCTTTTACTGCTGCCCTGTGGTCTGTAGGGAACTACTGTGGTCCTTCCCAGAAGAAATATCAAGTTTTCCATGTGGTTACTCCTCATGCAATGGGACATATAGGGGTGTTAATGGTAATATTTTCCCAAATATTCTTCTGTCTTAGATCATCCACACTGCAATATGCAATAAACCTTCCAGCAAGAGTTTGCCATTTCCCCTACAAGCCCAGATTTCCAAAGGACTGCAAATTTCCAAAGTTGCAAACACCCATTCCAAGGATTTATGAAGAGCTTTAAGTAAATTTGTTATCTAACTACAGCAGGTCATATAATGCAAACTGACCCATGAGTGCCTGAAGGTGTTGCCCCACCTCTGACACATTGCTTTGAGCCCTCTTCTCCATGAAGGACCCAATCTTTGAAGAAAGTCTCAGAATACTCCTGGACTCAGTGTTAAACCCCTGACATTACAGGGCATGAAGGAGGGCATGAATCTGTGTGGGTCCCTTTCAGCTCAGGGTATTCTGTGATTTTATATTTATATATCTATAAAAAATACTAGACATAACCAGCCAGGTGGATGCATGGATGAGAACAACCCCTACAGCAAGAGACCTGGGTGACTGCAATTTCATAGCTGAAAACATCTCTTTCCAAAAACTTGAGGAGATGGAAGAAAGGGTCCAAAGCAGAGATGTGGACCCAGCAGGGCTGGAGGCAGCACAGCCATCCCCCGAGCTGACAGTGCCACCATGTCCCCTGGTGCTCTGTGCTCCCAGGCAGGGCTAATTAGCTCTTGTTGAGCAGCACATTAGCACAGCAATGCAGACTTTCCCGAGTACCCCAGCTTGCTTGGAGCTACACTGTGCCACTTACAAATGTTTTAAGATTCATTAACCTCCCTCTGCACTCCCCAGCTACAGAGACAATATATCAGGAGAGGAAACCTGCAGCAGTGGTGAGACAGACAGGATGATAATTTCTCACCCATTCTCCTCTCCTCTGCTCTAACACACTCCAGATAATCACACCCAGAGCTAGATCAGACAGGGACAAAATTAACTGGAGCTGGAACTCGGGCCTCACACGTTTCTTGCTTGTATCTACACAAGGCATGGTGACCCTTCCCCACCTGTCACCTTGTCCCCATGTCAGCCCCACTCGCTGACAGCCCAGCCTGGGGTGCTGCAGGCTGAAAGGACATTGAGGCCCTGATGGTTCTGTGCTGTTCTCCAGGGCTGTGTGGGTGAGCCCGCACCTGCACCAGGTGACATGAACAACTCCAACCCCATTTATCCAGCTCCCGTTTGTGTTCCCTGCTGGCGTGGAAATTCAAGGGAGACATAGGGAGACCCCTATGTCTCCCTCTCTTTTCAAAACTTGAAATAATCAGTCCCTGCACTTTAACCATCTCTGCAGCATTGCTATTCTGTAATTTATGTTTTAAATTTATGGAGAATATTACTGAGAAAAAATGCACCTGATAATGAATTCTGTATTTTTTTTTTTTCACAAAAAGTCTTTGAAAAACAAGTTTTCTTTGGTCAAAATGCAATCCCCTCAATTTCATGAAGGTTACTGAGAATTATACAGGTGTACTGTGCTGTTCTGGACCTGAATTAATAGTGACTCGTTTGACACATGCTACTTAGTTAACCTAGGTAGGGTATTACTTTCTTATCTAACTACATTAATTGATTCTACATCACTTAATAGCTCAATAGCTTATCAGGTTACTTCACTCACTAGACAAGCTAAATGTCTGGAGGCAATTAGAGTGTCATTCTCTGTAATAACAAGTTTCTTTGAGAAGTTGCTGATGAGGTTCTTTATTACACAGATTATAAAACGTATCTTCATACTGTTATAAATATAGGTACAAATTGAAATGACTTACCAGGAGTCCCACTTCCCTAGCAACCAGGCAGATTTTAGTCTCATTTTAGGAATGGTTGCTTTCTCCCCTTCTTCCCCCCTCCCCAAAGCTCTCTCCTGCCTTCCTTGTGATGTGTGTCCAATTTTCTGTCACTCAGAGGAGATCTATGACCACGGAGAACCTGTCAGCAGGTCCCTTGCAGTTTGCCATTCTCAATGCTCAGCTCATCCCCAGGATGTCACCTCTGGGACCCCGGGCTCAGCACTGGGTTTAATTATGGCTGCTGCTCTCTGTGGCTGCCACTGACACCAGGAGTGCAAAGCCAGAGAGGAGCTCTGTCCTTTCACAGTTCCATACCCCAACACCTGTGCCCTCCAGCAGCATGGACACAAAATCCCAGCCTGCCCCAACTGAAGGTCTGCTCTGTTTTCTACCCCATCCCTCCCACTTCAGCTCTGTTACCTGGTTCGTTTCTCACCTATGTGCTGTTAAACAGGGATGGAGAGTCCTCTCTCTGCATTCCCAAATACACCCTGGTGCTCAACAGAAACATGAAAGCATTTTGTTTACCCCTGCATGCATTCAAACAGTAAAAAATGCTTCTTTCCGTGGATTAAATTAATAGCATTTAGAATTAAGTGAAAGATCATTAAATTCCTTTGTTAAACTTATTACAAATCTGAATGGTATGGGAGAAAGAGCCAAAATCCAATACCTTATGTGCTACTCCCAAAGCTGCATCCACTCCACAAAGCCTGAATTAGTATTTTCTTATCCCAAATTAATGCCAAATTTGGGAAGCAAAGAAAGGGGGCTGAGGGGGGTGGGAGTGGGGTTGTAAGAGATGGGCCTTGGGTGCTGTTGATCTCAGCATTGTGCAAAAGGGACTTTCAAGACTCTCTTGATCATCCCCCAGGAATGGGAGAAAAGCATGATTTTAAAGAAAAACCTGACTGTGTTTTTTCTTCATGCCTTTCTAAATCTTGCTGTTTCTCAGCCATCTCCTGTGGCCAGGCAGGTGGCTGAAACTGCCATTAGTTGTGCTCTTTTTTCTGGCTCTTTAGGAATGTCTTTTTGGTCACTGCCAGAAAAGCTGCAGGAGTTATGCGAAGATGGAAAAACTGGTAGAAGTGAGGCAGAGTGTGAGTGAATATTTCCTGTGATCTTGGTTTAAAGGAGGGGATACCCTGTGTCCCTCCACAGAGGTAAAATTGTAATCTTGTCTGGATTCCTGATGGTTGTCCAGTGGGATGGTGACTTTTCCATCCCACATGGAGGCTTTGCATGTAAGGAAAACCAGCAGCCCATGACTTTGGGATGGGCAGGAGAGGAAGGCAAGGCCAGGTCTTGTTCTGAATGTTCATCTTCTCCACCGACATCAGCCCCTCTACACCACAGATCCGCATCTCCCTTCAGAAAGCAGTTCCTGTAGGTCCAGAGTATGGTTGGGGAAACTGTGTTTTGCTTTTAAGCCCCTGATTCTCTTACTTTTTGTAGAAACTCCCTGCTGAATGGGAGGATAAAGACAGAGCATCACTAAGAGATATTGTCCTGAGCCAGCAGCTCCTTTGCCCAGCAGCTCCCGTTGTTCTGGAAGCACTTGGGCTCTCAGCCTTCAGGAAGGAGCCTGCAAGGCACAAAAGCAGCCTCCAAACAATGCTACAGGAGCTACAGCTGCCCTGCTCAGCCCAGCACGTTTGTTTTCTGTGTCTCCCATCTCTGGCATTTGAGATGTTCAGTAATTTTCAGAGGACAAACAAACAAAACCCTGGCGGTTCCCTTTAAACAGCCGGCAGCACCCACGGCTCGTTGATATTCACCAGCCAGAGATGTCTGCTACCTCAGAACAATTAGTCTAAAATATTTATCAGAAATAAGTGTTGGGGTTTTTTGTCCAAGTTTTTGAAGTTATGAGGCCTCAGATGGGATTAATGGAAATTTTAATTAAGATATGGAAATAAGCTGCTTTCTCCCTGTCTCTCTGAGACTGCAGGGAGTTCACATTATCCTCAACAGCATGTCTCAACCTGCTGGGGGAACCATTTGCAAGATGACTTTGTTTTTAAGTTCACCTTAGACAGGATGTTTAGCTGGGAATTTGATGTGAACCCCAAATCCATAGCTGGACCAAAGAGCTGCTCTGCCCCCAAGTACACATCCCCCTGCTCTCTTCCATAGTCAGAATCATGAACCCTTTTCCCACTGCAGGGAAAAGCTTTCCTGAAGGAGGGAGAGGGATTTAAATCCTTTTTAGATGTTTTCTGACAGGCATCCTGGCCATCAGGCTGATTAGCTGAGCTCCATTCATAAGGAGAAGATAAACAGAAAGGAGAATTGAGGGGGCAGCAGCTGAGCAGAGGAGCCCAGGGTGCCATGGGGCTGTGAGGAAGAGCATCCCAGAGGAGCAGGGCTCTGCTCCAGCACTCTCCAGGCCTGTGCTGCTGCAGACAGGACCCTGATGAGGCTGATGCAGAAGCAGATTTGAAGCACCAATGATTTTAGGTCTGATTTTAGTCTCTGACTTCATTTACCTGTCACAGTGCAAATGCCCAACACCACCAGGGTGAGCACCCTCCTCTCAAACACTGCTGTTACCCTTGGGAAAACATTTATTTTATGGATGTTTGCTCTCCTTACACTGCAGCCTTGCTATGAGCTTTTTTTTTGTTGTTGTTGTTTTTTCCTTGGAGGCAAAGGATTTTAATTTGAGCCTTGGAGCAATTTTGACCTCTGGTGTTTGAAGATTTCCCTGGAAATCAGGAAGCCAAGTAGGCTGAACAGTCAGATTTTTGCACAGAACGGAAATTTTGTCTTGCATGGAGAGGTTGTCTCAAAACATTGAGGAAAGCTGTCTGCAGGAACTGCCTGGAGGCTTTTCTGCTTCTCTTCCTCCTTTAGTCTCTATAGATAAACCTCACTTTTCCCAGTCTAAAGATGAGGGAAACTGAAGCACATAGGCACCTGTATTTCCCTTAGAGAACTATATTTTTGGATGCTTTGGCTTCCAATGCACTGAACATTTGTATTTCTAGCTGAGCCCAGCGTGAGAAGAAGATTCAAGAGAAGGACATTTTAAATCTGCTTCAAAAGAATAACGAAAAATATCTGATAAAAGTATTTCATGTCATTCATATAATTTTGCACCCTGTGGAATCACACTTAGATACCTATTGATATGGATAAAGGTATCTTGTTTATGGGAAACAAATCTCATTCTCAAAGCTGTTAAAGCAATAGAAGCACATCTGAATGTGCTGTGAATAACTTATTTTGTGGAAGCATCACAAAATAACTCTTGAACATTAATTAATCAAATACTGAGACCTAAGCATGAGCTATCTGAGCATTTCTATACCAAATCCATCTTACTGACAAGGGGGAACCAAAAGGCATGGAATGACTCGTCCTGTGTCTCCTATGAGTCCACAGCAAGACTAAAACTGAAATCTGGCCATTCTTTTTCTCCTTCTTCTAAACTAGGGACTGTCCTCCTGCTGTGGGAACAAAGGAAAAATGAAAAAAGGAAAAGAAATAGATGCATTAAGGATGCCCAGATGTTCTGGACACAGAGGGCATAGGTCAAATCTGAGATCCTATTTCAAAATCTAGAGAAAATTACCTTTCCAATGACATGTGGCATGACCTTCAACTCCTAATAGTGTAGGAGCAGTCCATTTCTGAACGTTTGCATCATGCATTTTACATTCCGGATCTCTAAATCATCTCTTATCATTTACTTACTTCTCCCTGATAATGAACACTATTTTTCTGCTGTGTATCTCTCTCCTTTTTTTTTTTTTTTTTTTCCCTATGTGGGCTGCATCCTGCTACACCCTGCTTTTCAAAAGCACATGAAAAATCTCAAAGCACAAAACTGACATTTAATGCAAGGCTGGGGTATAGTTGCTGATTACTGCTTGCGTGTGTGTTTTGTACAAAACAGGCAGACAGACTGCAGAAGGCTGGGAGGCATTAAGCAGAGATGATTTTGAGGGGATCTCAACCAAATTAAACTTTTTTTTTTTCAAGTAAAGCCCAGCAGGGGATAACAAAAATTAGGGTTGGATTTACTAAAAATGAAGTGCTCCGGTGATTAAAAAATGGTTGGCTGCAAAATCCCAAACTGCATTTGATTGTGAAACAGCACCAAGCCAAGATAGGGCAGCTTTAATAAATTGTGTTGCTAATTACAAATATTTCATAGTATCTCCATTTAGACAATAAGGAAGGAACTGTTTAATGACAATTTATTACTGCATGTGCACAGATATACTGCATTTTAATCTTCTTTTTATTTCTTCTTTTTTTCCAATTGGTTCTTCCAAATAGGAAAAAAAAAAGATAATCGTTATCTAAGCTCTTGACTTCCCTTGACTTAATTGCAATCTAAGCCCACTTCTAATCTATACAGATCACGGTTGCACAATTTGGAGTTTAATTTGAACCCCCAGTGAATACATGTGCAGAGGCTGGAGGGTTTGTGTGTGCACACATTTGTGTGCTCAGTGCTTTGAACTTGCCTTTTCTTCCCCCACCAAAAAGAAAACCAAGCAGGAAAATTTCTCTCTGTATTTTCACTATTAGCACACGCAGCATCTGCCCGCCCGCCAGGACTGCAGCTTTCCGAAGGATCAGGATTTTTTTCCACAACTCTGTATTTCATATATATATACAATTCAGAGATTTTGAGGTAGGAAACCATAATTTGCTGAGAGTGGGGAAGGCCAGAGCAGTTCTTCTCTGCGTGGTCCACAGAGTTTGTCATGCCCCTGAGCTAGGGAGAAGATCCCTTTGTGTTTCACGTCTGATATTGCAAAGTTGTTAAAGAAATCTGGATGCCTAATTCTTTTTAGAATATTAAATTGAGGTTTTTCTTACACATCTTCACCTCCTGTTTGCCTCAGGAGGATTCCTCCATCCATTTAGAGATGCTGGGAAGGGAATCTCAATCTTTGCATTAATGTGGCTCAGCTGGGGAGGGCAGTCAACACAGATGAAGAAAGAAACAACACACCTAAAATTTGAACCAATTAATGATTAAAGCTCAAGAGAGATGAGTTACCTGTTTTTCCATCTTTTTGGTTATTACATTTAGGATATCTGCTCATCCTACATCAGGCTGAAACCCTGAGCACTGGAATATCTCTGTGTTTGGTAACTGTCTCTAAATAAACACAGAAGGGCTGTGTTTGTCCCCACAGGAACCACATCCCCTGCATGGTCAAGGAATCAGCTCAAAACAGCTCCTGCCATGGAGGAAATGACACTGCCTCCTCCCCTGCTCACTTACCAACAAAAAAGCAAAGGCACATACACTGAAAAAAATATTTGCTGTGCTTCTAGCTAAGATTTAGGTTGATTACAGCTGAAATAAGACTTCCACAGTTTTAATTAGCTACAGGGTGGGGGCCAAGCTCATTACTCTGAAAACGTAATGATGTTTCCGCTTCCATTTCCACAATCAGGTTCTTCTCCTTATGAAGGGGTTTCTGGCATATTAAAGATGGGCTGTGAGGTTGTCATGCCACATCCACTGGTTTTAGAGCAGTTAGGACCTGGATGTGGGAGTGTGACTGGACTCCATCCTTTGTCCTGTGTTCAGTGCTAGAGGCTGCTTCAGCACTCCCCATCCCTTCCCTGAGCTGAACTCTCCTGCCAAAAGCAGATCCCCAAACCCTCCTGCACAGTATTTTTCTCTGCAGCAAAGCCAAGGTCATGATGAGCTCAGGATTATCCCCACCTGAGATGATGCATTGTCCAAGCTCCCTCCAAGCACGCTCCCACATGCCTGCAAGTCCCAGCGCCCGATGATTAACAGCGAGCCCAAGTGGGGACTCAGAGACAGGCAATGACAAATGTCCCTGCAAGACAGGGAGGCTGAAAGGGAAGAAACAAATCCCTTTGAGGTGCCCTGAGAGTTACTTTTAGGCCCATGATAGCTCCATTAGTTGTATCTAAGGTGCCACTTCGCATTTCATGCTACAGCGAAGTTTTCGTTTGACCAGCAGTGATTTGCACAACTTGTGGAAGTTTCTTTCTCAGTGCTGGCACATTAAAGAAAAAGGCTCCACGGCGCTGCAGGCGAGATCCAATATTTTGTTGTCATCTACGATTGCCTATTGACTGTGAAAAAGCAAATAACACACTCTGAACCAGGCAGGCTTTCGGGTACCTGAATCCCAGCCGGTCTGGCTGCTTACAAAGAGACCCTTTGGCAAATGTTTGGGGTTTGTGTGTGTCTGTGTGTGTGTGTCCCCTTTTCCATAACCCCAGAAAATGTGTCAGACTCCCCCAGATAAGAAAAAGGATATCTTTTCTTTTAACTCAATTAGCAAACACTGCCAGCTCTGACAGTCCCTAGCTCAGTCCCCAGGCTGTCAGCTGCTGGTCCAATTTTAGTTTTGTGTACTGTCTAGATAGCAAATTTATTGATGAAATATGGTCGTAGGTGTAAGAAAAACTTGGAGGATCCAACACAACTTCTTGAACCTGTACTTATGAAGGCTAATGTATATCTTTATGAGCTGGCAAATACATCCTTCTGTCTCTGAAGGTTTGTGTATGTGAAAAAATAAATCTGCAAAAAAAGATGCTGATACTTTAATTGTTGGCTTGTGGTTTTGTTTTTATTTTTCAGACCTACAGTCAGGGAAAAAAAAAACAAACCCTAGAAAAAACAACATATAAATAATTGTTACTATGACAGTGCTGAGGAGACTCAGCCCAAGAGCAGAACTCTGTTCCACAAGGGTTCTTCTCAGCTTAAAACCCCAAAAAACTCTTTATGGAAGACTTTTGTCCTAAACATTATTGGGCACTAGCAGATGCAATTCCTTTCTTGCTGCACACACAGGTGATGTCGTGTCAAGAGACTGGAGGTGGGAGGGGAGAGTGGCAGGAGGGACTTATGGGTTGGCGGCTGGGTACAAAGGTGACACCATTCACAGAAATATTTGAGTAAATTTTATGTTTCTCATGTAAATTAATGCCAAACATATCTTACATTGCAGCAAGGTAGTGTAGCATGTTTTCTACAAACAGAGGTCTCTGAAAACACAGGATCAGCTCAGAAGAGATCCTTGGGGACAGATTTAGCATGTTTTGGTCTCCCAAAGGGGGCAGGATCTGATCCTCGGGCTACATCCACATCCCTGTGCTGGCACTCCCCAGCCACTGCATCTCTGCAGGTGCTTCAGCCTGTTCCTTGTGCCCAAACTAATCAGCAATTCATTGCTAAACCACTCTTTGAGAAGCTGCTTTGCAAATAAACTCTGGGCTTGGGTGCTGGAAGAAAACAATCTAATTATTGGCTGCTGCTTATTTTCTTCTTGAAGAGATCTTTAAGAGCAAGTCTGATCTATTCTCTTCTCAGTTTTTTCCTCCCTGTCAATACTGAGAACTCATGTGAAGCAAAACACTGGATGCATCAAATTATTTTCTGGCTTGCCTGAGGGTCACTTTGGGTGGGTCCAATATTTTTAGGTTTAAAAAGTAGTCAAAAGGTTTTAGAAAAAGTGAGATGGAAACAGGCTGCTTTGTGGGCATGAAAAGTATATATTCTTGTCAAAAAGCTCCTGATAGCAAAAGGGATGGGTTAAAGGAAAAAACAGCGTTGTTACTATGATCTGAAAAGTGGCAATGCAATTGAACAGGTATTCTGCAAATAGGGATTTAAAGGCAGATTTCAGCCTGATATAGCTGAAGGGAGATGCATGACTGCAGGAAGCCTCGTGCTCCTGCAGTGAAACCCTGCAAGGCTGTTTGCTCCCATGAGAGATTGCCTGTGCCTTCCCATTGCACACATCCCTGCACGGCCTTTCCTTTCAGACGGTCTCACTCCCTCCCTTTTACAAAAGGAGGGTTCTTACAGGAAGAAATAGATGCACTAATAAAGTCTTCAGTGTCTATTTTCACTAATTTAATCTATGGAATCAAAGCAATTACCCAGCAGAATAAGGTCTCTCAACATTTTTGAGTTCTTGACAGTGACCAGAGGAACTGATACACCCAGGAAAGGTTGGAGGCAGTGGGAAAGACAGAACATATATCCACTATTGCAGGGTGTAAATTAATCTCACTGGATGTAAACTTTGTTCACTGCCTCTCTGAAACCTGTGCTGCCAGGCAGCCTCACTGACATTTCCCAATCCAAATAAAGAATCCCTAGTGCTAATCCTGATTTGACTGGGAAAAAAAAGGAGCAGGAGGTCTGTTAAGCACCTTTGCTATGCTAGGTTCTCTCCAAAATAGACCAGAATGAGGATCCCCAGCAGACTGAAGTCAGTGAGAAAATCCTTTTTCCCCTCCAAACTTTTCTGGGTTTAACATTTCCATGGGTTTCCCCTTATGTGTGTGTGGGAGTCTTATGTCCAAGAGCCTTCCTGCCCCCAGTCCCTGCTTGCCTGCAAGAACACATGGACTTGGTCTGGAGTAAAATAAGAATATTAGAAAGCAATATGAGCAAAGCAATGGACGTGACCATTGTCCTCTCTGTGAGTTCACTTGGAAAGAAAAGGAGAGGAGAGGAGAGGAGAGGAGAGGAGAGGAGAGGAGAGGAGAGGAGAGGAGAGGAGAGGAGAGGAGAGGAGAGGAGAGGAGAGGAGAGGAGAGGAGAGGAGAGGAGAGGAGAGGAGAGGAGAGGAGAGGAGAGGAGAGGAGAGGAGAGGAGAGGAGAGGAGAGGAGAGGAGAGGAGAGGAGAGGAGAGGAGAGGAGAGGAGAGGAGAGGAGAGGAGAGGAGAGGAGAGGAGAGGAGAGGAGAGGAGAGGAGAGGAGAGGAGAGGAGAGGAGAGGAGAGGAGAGGAGAGGAGAGGAGAGGAGAGGAGAGGAGAGGAGAGGAGAGGAGAGGAGAGGAGAGGAGAGGAGAGGAGAGGAGAGGAGAGGAGAGGAGAGGAGAGGAGAGGAGAGGAGAGGAGAGGAGAGAGGAGAGATTTCCTGGGCATGGATAAGTTGCTTGCTGTCATTGTGGATCATGGAAATGCCCAGCTCCTCTACACTGGGGCAGATTTCAGACCAAGCATTCCCACCTGCTTTGCTTTTCCTCCCTTCCAAAACACTGTAACCTGCCATGTAGTTTTGCAGAGGGGTCACTCAAGCTGAATGCTAAATAATATCAAATTCCCACCAGTCTGGGGTCAGGCAGAGTGAGGTATCTCAGTTCTGTGCTGATTCCCTTGGATAGGGTTGTACCACTGTCTCTCTGTCCCAATGTCCTGCACACACGAGGTCACCAGACAGGAGAGGCTTCATTGTCCACCAGCCCTCAAACTCCTCCTCAGACAGTGTGCAGGACAGGGAAGAGCAGCCCACTGCCAGGAGACAGCCCTATGTCACAAAGGGAATCATCATCATTATTCTGCTGTAATCATTCAACAGCAACCACCCAAGGCCGGTGACTTTTCAAGGAGAATTGGGGTATTTTTCAACCTACTTGATCTGCTGGAGTGCTGCAGCCTGGGAAGAGTCCTAGATTGAGGTTAGACCCTAAGGACCTGATTTCCAATATTCCTGCCCATTGGCCCCATTCAGAAAGGGACTGAAACTTGTGCCTAACTTGTCTCACTGAGCGCACAAGCACAGGAGTCAGAAGCAGGCAAGAAGGCAGAGCTGTCTTACACATCACCTTAGGCTTCAGAATCAACCATACAGATGCTATGAGACACTGCTGTGTCAAAGATGAAAAATGCACTTTATCTTCCTCATCATTCTATTGAGAGAATTCCAGGGAAATGTGTACATGTCTATATTTAACTCTTGTTCTTTTTCAAAAAAAAAAAAAATTCGGCTCATACAGGCAATGAATATAGGCCACAGAATCCAACACACAGCAGCAAAAGTACTCCATTATTAAGTCTGTAATTGCCAAGAATTAATTTGCTAATTGCATGCAACTAATCTGCGTCCTTTTTGTTTTATATCAATTAACAGAGTAATTAAAAAAAGCAATCTTCTTGATAGTTCCTCACTGGCAGACTTAGCCCAGCAGAGCTAATGAAAGAGGGCCACCCTTTAACTAACCTCATTAGTATCTCTTCTTTTGTTAAACACCCTACAAAAAATAGTTAATTTTGCTGCATGAAGGTCCTTGATGTTCGACTGCTAATGAGGGGCCCAGGCTGCTCTGATTTGGTGTTTGTTTGGAGAGTGGCTCTGTGCAAGGGAGATCCCTGCTCCCTGCCTCTCTGCCCTTCCAGGGATGGAGAGACAGGCAGAGAGCAACAGTCATGGACTGCATAGAGTTTTGTGGATATCAGCAGTTACCAAACATTTAAAGTTCCCTCTAGGACAGAGATTTAGTTTGTTTCATTCTAAAAATACTCAAACCAAACAAAAAAGCAAAGAAGAGAAGAGGGGATCTAACTGCTAGGAGAGAGCAGCAAAAGAGGTGAATAATCAGGAAGCAAGGACAGGACAGGGGTGCACAGTTCTGCCTGTGTCACTGTGGTGCAGGAAGGAAAACCTCTGCTCTCATCACCTAAAAATAATAAAGACTTCCAGCTAGTAGGAAATCATGTGAAGTTTCCTATGAGTAATCTGTAAGTTCAGCTGGGCACTGAAGTTCAAACACAGCCTTCCTCAGAACCGAAGGGTTTGGTGCTGCCCTCACTCAGCAGGATAAAAGCATATACACATTTTTTTTCCTGTTGTAAGAGATATTCTTTAACGTTCCATTGTCCAAAGGAGATCTGTGGGGAGAGCTGCAGCAGCACAATACAGCAGATATTCACTGCTTCCCGGGGCCATGGGGTCTTTCATTTTGTTTGCTTTGGGCTTTGCTGTGTTGGGACATGCCCGTGAATGTGGCATGGACATCCCATTCCTGCATCCCATAATCCAAGGTGCTGTTCCTGGGGCTGGGCCATGCAGTGACTGCTTGCCGCCGGGGCAGCATCATGCCAGGCACCTCCTCCCTGTCAGGTGCCTCTGAAGGTGTTTGCAGCTCATGTCCTGCTTTTTGCAAAGCTCCTGGAGCTGCAAAATCTCGCTGCTGTAATGAGACCTTCCACCAGGAGGCAAGTGGGGCTTCCCAGCGGCACAGCACAGCACGGCACAGCACAGCACAGCACAGCACAGCCCAGCCCAGCACAGCACAGCTCAGCACAGCACAGTACAGCACGGCATGGGAGCTGCTGCAGTGAGAGCTGCCTTCATGACAGAGGGGTCCCAGATCCTGCTCGAGTACCAAAGTCACCAGGAATTTATTTCTGAACACATCAGATTTATGAATTTTTCTCCTCTTTGGATTTCTAGATTTGCTCAGTAGATTTATTGAAAAAAATTGTTAGAGTAGCAGGTGACAGCATTAGCAGGGTTTGCCTGCTCCAGGGCCTGGGCTTTGTCAGAGGAGAATGAAACAGGTCCAGATCTGAAAGAACAAGTCAAAACCAAGGCAGGTTCAAAATCCTCCTCCCAGGCAAACTGGGGTACCATGGACAGAGACAAAGCACTCTGCGCTCCTCTTAAGGAGCTTTCTGGAAGCCACCTCTCCCTTTGGACAGTTTCTCCTGTTTGGGGTAGATGTTCCTCACCACATTTAAGGGATGCATGCCAGCCAAATGCTGGATCCAATCCTCAAGCTGCTTAGACACGGAGAATAGCTCATTTCACCTCTTTCCTCCCTCTTCAAGACATGCTCTCACAAGTAGCCAGAAATATCCTTATTTGTAAGTGAAGAAAAGGGATAAAATAAAAAATAACCTATAACTACTATTGCCATAGCACTAGTGACTTTGAGGCAAGAGTGTCTTTGCACTGGTGAGAACCAAGAGCTGGGTGACAGTTTCTGTGTCCTGGAACATTGCCTGTGACAATGTGTGTGCTTGGCTTTGTTTTGACTAAGTATCCCACCCAGATATCAATTAAGGATTGAGTTGACTCTCTCTCTGTGTCTCTGAAACTGTGAACAATGTTCATTACTGTTTAAAACCATCAAGATTTCCTTTTTTTCCCCCCAGGCAAGGATGCTTTGGAACCTGGGGCATGGTGGAGCCTGCATCCGTCTGCCTTCCCTGCACAGGGAGCAAATGGAAGTGAAGCAGGGAAGGGAGTGAGGTGATACCACCAAGGGGGATAAAAAAGGGAGGGGAAAAAAAAAAAAGAAAAAAAAAGGAAGCCAGATTTATGCTTCAGCCATTTCCCTCCATAATCAGCTTATGTTGTAGAGTTAAATGAAGCGACAGGGAACTCACGCAGGCGGATGGGGCTCGTCAGCTGGGAACCTGGAAATCAGCTGCTGGTGTGGGAGGTGTGTGCAAAGGTGGTCAGTGGTACAAGGGTAGTCAGCAGTGCAAGACCGGTCAGTGGTGCAAGGATGGGTGTGCAAGGGTGGTCAGTGGTGCAAAGGTGGTCAGTAGTGCCAGGGTGGTCAGTGCTACCAGGGTGGTCAGTGGTGCAAAGGATAGTCAGAGGTGCCAGGGTGGTCAGTAGTGGCAGGATGGTCAGTGGTGCCAGGGTGGTCAGTGGTGCCAGGGTGGTCAGCAGTCCCAGGATGGTCAGTGGGGCCAGGGTGGTCAGTGCCACCAGGGTGGTCAGTGGTGCAAAGGATAGTCAGTGGTCCCAGGATGGTCAGTGGTGCCAGGGTGGTCAGTGGTGTCAGAGTGGTCAGCAGTCCCAGGATGGTCAGTGGTGCCAGGGTGGTCAGCAGTCCCAGGATGGTCCGTGGTGCCAGGGTGGTCAGTGGTGCCAGGGTGGTCAGTGGTGCAAAGGATAGTCAGCGGTCCCAGGATGGTCAGTGGTGCCAGGGTGGTCAGTGGTGCCAGGGTGGTCAGTGGTCCCAGGATGGTCAGTGATACCAGGGTGGTCAGTGGTGCAAAGGATAGTCAGAGGTGCCAGGGTGGTCAGTGGTGCCAGGGTGGTCAGTGGTGCCGGGGTGGTCAGCAGTGCCAGGGTGGTCAGTGGTGTCAGGGTGGTCAGCAGTCCCAGGATGGTCAGTGGTCCCAGGATGGTCCGTGGTGCCAGGGTGGTCAGTGGTTCTGGCAGGAGGAGGCTGGCGGGGGCCGGTGCCCCTCCCTCCCTGCTGGGTGTGAAGGAGCAGCTGAGAGGAATTGCAATACCTCCCACTCCTCTGCCCGTTTTTTTTCTTATGAATGCATAATGAATGCTAATGAATTCCCCACTTGGGGCATATGGTTAAGACATATAGAGCCTAACCTTGCTACAAAGAAGAAAGACCTTGATGTTACAAGATGGGGGAGGGCTGGGGGAACCCAGGGATTCCTGAGCTGAGCTTGGGTCAGCAGGACTCATCCTGCTCCAGCCCAAGGCTTTCTTCAAACACAAGGGCTGCAGGATCTGGAAGGAGACAGAGAAATTTTGTACTTCTCTACTAAAAGAAAGGCAAACTTTTGCCCACGGATGTGTTTTAGAGGCTGAGAGCTGCCATGAGGTTAAAGTAAGAGGATTTCTCCTCTCTCTGGAGAAATTGAAGGTACCTGAAGGAATATGTATCACAGCAGTGCAGAAAGGAAAGAGACGCACAGAGATCCAAAAGCAATGTTGGAAAAGACCAAAACCAAAGAAAAGACCACACCAAAGCAAAATTAGCAGCATGCTCCAGCCCCAAGAGACTTCTCAATCCTCATCCCTGCCGTCCTATGGTTCTCCATGCTCCTTCACCTGCATTCAGCTTTCCAAACATGAAGGTTTAGAGATATTTCAGACTCTGTAGCATAACCAAGTCATCCTTGAGGGACTGACAAATGCACCACAGGAGCCCTGAGTCCAGTCCTGAGTCCTGAAGTTGGAGACAATGATGTTCAGGCAACTGAACCCCACCCAGTGCATCACAGGCTGGTTTAGTGGCACTGTGTAAATTTGGTGGCACCAGTGCAGGTTGGGGCCCTACAGCAGCAGGAGTTCATGGTTCTGCTTTGGGCTGATGGGTGATCAAGACATTTCTGAGCTGATTTCTGACATCTTTTCTAAAGATTTCTGGTGCTTGTGCCTCATGGATTAATGCTGCAAACCCTGGATTGTGTCCCACAGCCTTTCACAATCCCATGTGTTTGAAAACTACTGAGAGACTTCTTTTTCAATTAGAAGAGCTAAAACCTTGATTCTCCAGACAACTTTGGACCTGGTCACAAAATGCTGCCAGTACCTCAAAGAAGCAAAACCCTACAGATCAAGACTTAAATGAGCTAGCTGAGATACCTGTGAAAGCACAGAGCTCTTTCCTGGGTTATATGCCAAATTCCTCCTGACTGAGTTCTGGGTCTCCATAGAGCTCTCACCTCTGCCCTCAGTCCCAAGCCAGGCTGGGCTACCTAGATCCAATATTCCTCCATGGGCTCCTGACATGAGTGAGATAGCATCAAACATGCACCCTTATGGCCTGTCCCCAAAGGGTTAGAAAACATCAAGAAAATACTCAAGGACTTGCAAAGTATTAAAAAAAAATTCTGAAGGAATTTTCACCTAAACCAAAAATTCTTTCAATACCAAAAGCTGCCATAGGACACTTCTAGAATCTTGCAGCAGGCAGATTTCTGAGTGCAAACACCTCTTTTGAACAGCTGGGGTCCAGGCTGACATGTGAGCTGTCTGCTCCACCATCAGCATTAGGACTCTGACTAGGGTGGGTGAAGGTTTCTCTCTGCCATTTTCCATCTAACTCTATCCACATCCTTTCCCCTAAACTGTAGCAGAAGCATTTAGATGGATAATTCAGCAGCACTTTGAGGCATTGTTGTCCTTTGCCGCCCATCTCAAACCTTAGAACAGGAGATTGAGATTGGTCGGAATGCAAAAAAAGCAGCGTTTGCCATAGCTCAAGACTGCAAATTCACCAATGCATTTCTGAGAACAAAGCAGTCCAGGTACCTCCCTGAGCAAGCAGTGAAAAACAGCAGAGAGAGAGAGCTGGAAAAATTTCAAAGTCCTTCTAAAAATTAAAATCTGAAAGCCAGCCAAGTCCTAGCAGCCGAGTGGAGGTGCGAGGCATTTTAGTCTCCGGGGTGGGCAAAAGCAGCCGACTGCCGTATGCATCAACACCTCTTGACACTTATGAATATGGGGCTGGTGCTGATGCCCACTTGGATGAAAGAACAGAGGGAGATTGCCAGCACCAAAGTGGGTGGAAGGGAGGCATGATCTGCAGCAAGATGATGGGTTTTCTTTAACCCTCTCTCACACAAAGAACGCCCTCCATGTGGGGGCTTTGAGCCATGGGGGTTTAAAGGTTGGAGGTGTTTGGGTGCAGGTTAAGTGAGGGGTGGATCTGGGCTCAGCCCACCTGGGGAGATCTGTATGGCTGTGTGTGCAGATGAACCATGTGTGGACACTGATACTCAGGGCTGGGGAAAAAGATCTGATGGATTTCTTGCAGCACTGAATGATTTGTGGAAAAGCTTCAGCTTGCTGGGAGCTGTGGCAATTGAGCCACTCTGGAAACTCTGGGCCTCTGCTACTACTGAAGTACTTTGCACAAAACCCAGCAGCAACCCCTGAGTCCTGAAGAGCAGGGCATCCCACTGCCATTAAACTTCCAAGCTTTGATGACTTCTACAAGTCCAAAGAAGATACTGAGATCAGCTAAAATAGTTCTTTGCAGTAAAAGATCATGGGAATCAGAAGTTTTCAGTGAAAGCTACTGATAAATGAGGGCTCAGCATGGAATGTGTTTAAGATCCCTACACCATAAATGCAAATTCATGTGGGTGGGGGCAACCAGGTGAGGGTTTGGGTTGCAGCAGCCTCATCAATAGACAACGAACCTCTTTAATTTGAAATGCCAGTCCCCTTCACTTTCAGAATTCTCAGCTGTCATTTCTGGGTTTTGCCAAATCACAAAGGGAACAACAAACTCATCCCAAACTGTTCTGCTCCCCTTCCTGCCCCTCCTCCTGCTCCCCTTGCAGGTGGCTATCCCTCTATAGAGCCTTCCCCACTCCCCCAGAGCCACCAGGATCTCTCTCAGGAACACTCCTCTTGCCTCTCCATTTGCATGACAGACGGCTCCTTTGCATTGCCCACTCTTCCCACAGAAGCCCTGTCCATCCATCCATCCATCCATCCATCCATCCATCCATCCATCCATCCATCCATCCATCCATCCATCCCTCAGGCATCCCATGGGGATATCTGCTGCTGCAGGCTGCTTCCCACCCCCTCACTGCCCACCTTTGCCCTCATTCCTACATGCTTCCAGCAAAGCACTGCTCTGATAAGTTGGCCCTGTGTTAACTTCTCCTCCTGCTAACTCCCCCTTGAATTTGTCTGGAATTTCAGGCCTCGGGGATGCAAAGAGTGAGGAATCCTTTGATGCCTGTGATGGCCACCCTGCCTGGCTCCAGGCCCCCAGCCCACCCTGGAGAGGGGCTTTGGTGGTCAGGAGGAAGACAGGAGCATCTCTCAGGGAAAGACTCAGTCCTTACCCCAGCTGCAACATGCGCCGTGCCTGATACGTTGTAATGACATGAAAATGAATAGAATAAACGGACTGAGTGGCATTGTTATTAACCTTTGTTACCTCAATAAATCACACCAAAGAGCAGCAATTACTCCCGTTCCTGACAAATACTGGTTTATGCTGTGGATTCCCCCCTTTGCTCTTAGTTCCATATCCTCTCCCTCACTCTCTTTCTGAACTAGAACTGGATGGTGCAGTGCATAGCCCACTATTAAAAGAAGCAGAATATTAAAAGAATGTCAAAAGAAATGTAATACCATCATAAAGGCATGTAACAGACAGCAGGGGCCTTCCATGGCACCCATCTACTTCGCTCTTAAAGCATCCACTGCTCTCTTAAATGCAGTGGATTTTCCAGGGGCTTTGCATCCCTGAGCAGATCCTGGTTCCAGCCCCTCAACCCAATGCACTCATTCCCCTCTCCGTGCACAGACAGTATGTACTTTTCTTTTACTGGATCTCAGGAATTACTGAATGAAAAGGCCGAGCAGGAAAACTCACCCTCCTCCAAACTCTGGTCCAAGGCATGAGTCAAGATTTTGGCCCCAGACCAGGAGAAGCAATTGGGCTTTTTGCTCAGCTCTGCCTTGGCTTGGGTTTTGTCACGCACTCGTGTCAGCACTGATCCGAGTTTAGGAGTTTGATGCTGCTCCCAAGCCAGCTAATTTCTGAGGTCAGTGCCACGCTTGGAGATCGATAAGTTCCGAATTTAGTCAGCACAAACAGCCTCACAGCAGAGTGCTATGCTTGCATATTTAAAGCAGTCTGGGGAAAGGACCTTTCAACAAAGGTATTCAATGAGACTTAAAAATCAATCCCCATTTGGAGAAACTGGCAAAATATTGTAGTAGCCATTGTTAAAATGCCTGGATTGATAATAAATCAGAGCTGACAAATATTTCTGGCTTTTCTTTTTTACTTTGTAGATTTGTTTTCACCGAGGACCTGGTTGTGTATACAATCTTCCTTCACATAAATATTCAGAACTGTATCTCCATAAACTCTGAAGGACTTTTTATAAACCTGGCAGAACAAGTGGTTTTTGGTATTTTTTTTTTTTTTTTACACTATCTTTTCTTCAGGAATCAACAGGAGTAATTCTGGAGATTTTAAAAATTCCCCGGGGATTTCCAAATTCACATATACAGTGAATATAGTGGCACTATAATATTTACATATCATGTCCAGTCTTGAAATAGCTTCAGACAAGAATGGAACAAATGGTCTGTGGCCACAAATAGCTGAAGTTTGGCTTCTTCTTGCATCTGTGACTCTTCCTCACCTGTCCCAGGAGCCTGTGTGTGCTGCATTGTCAGTGCTTACATCCCAGAAAATGGGGTGTAAGCCCACTCTGGCCCCCTTCATGGGCCAGAAAATACAAAAGCAATGCAGAGCTTGTTATCCCACTAGGTGAAACCTTCCTTTTGAGATTTGCTAGGCTGTATTTGCTTTATCATGCTTAGATTTTCATTAATCCAGCATGAAACACCCATGTCTGATATCAACACCCTCTGGTACAGGATCATACCTGTCTGTATGTGCTACACAAACTCATAAGAGTGGCCCAAAATCATTGCAGACCCTCATCTCTGTCTGAGAGAAAACAATAGATAAGATTGTGTTAATAGTCTGAATAAATTCTCTATTTCCTCAGGTGTGTGACAAAGTGTGGTTTTCACCCAGAGAACTACAACTGTTGGGACCAAAGGGAAATATCCAGCTCTTCTGAAGCAACTGCTTGCCTCAGTAGCTTTGCTGTTGCTGGATCTGCAGTGAGACCCAACCTTTGTTTTAGGTCAGCTTGAATCTAATTTAAGGAGGAATCTTTGTTGTATGGATGTCTGTGTGACTTATGTGCTTGGAGTTGATTTTACTGGCCCAATCTTATTAAGGACTGATTATAGAGTGAAGGCTGCAGCAGAGTCCATGAGGGGCTGGGAGAGGTGCCCTTTATTGCTAGTGAGGGGTAAGTGTGCGAGCTAGGAAGAGTGAAAGGGATTCAAACTGGACATAAATCATCCAGAATGCCAGTCAGCAGAGCCTAAAACCCATGGAAAAACAAGACTATTTCTCTTTTCCAAAGAGAAGAGGATGTGACCCAAACTCTGTCAGCGAGCAGTGTCTTCAGCAGGCACCCCACATACAAGAAGCAAGACAAGGGCTCTTGCTTCATTTTCTGCACTTTCATTACCCTACAACAACCCTTCCTCTCCTGCCTCCCCCACTGCTTCAGAAGAAAGAAGGTGGGATTTTGTCATTTCCATCAGTGTGGGAGAAGTGGGGCTCATTTGGGGACGAGGTGGCTGGAGCCCAGATTTCCTCCCCTTTCTTTTCCGCTGGAGCATGCGACAGTTTGCAATGTGAGGAGCTGCAGGAGCAAAGTAGTAAAAAAAAAAAAAAAACCCACCCAGTCCCACATCACAATGACTTTTCTCAGATGATAAACATAATAATAAAACCCCTCCTAGTAGCCAATATGATGCTAATGCTTCTTAGCTCTGTCAAAAGTGAAAACAGCTCCTTGCTGTCAATTACTGGAAGGACAGCTGGAGTCTCTCCTCTCACTGTCAGGATGCAGACATATTGCATGTCATCGAGAAGGTAACAAATTCACCAGGACAGCATCACCATCTGTCACCAACAGAGACACCGTCGAAACAAAGGGTCAGGCTTCGGCACAGAGCTCGGGCCTGATCTCTCCCCACATCCGAGGAGGGGCACAGGTGGAGGTGCCCCCCAAAGCCAACCTTCATCCGGGGTATACAGAGGGGATTTGGGCTTTATAAACCAAGGGGATGAGGTTTGAGCTTTGAAATTATTGTTTCCACCAGAAAACCTCACGCTGAAGCCTTCAGACCCTGCTGATGGGTGAAGTCCTGGCAGGTTCAGTACTGTTCCTCACCCAGCTCCCGCGGGTCTGCCCGTGTGACCCCCTTCCATGCCCTGTGTGCATGAGGAGAGGTTCTTTGGGCTGCTCACAGGAGGAAATGACACCCAGGGAGGGCTGGGGATCAGGCTGTAAGTCGATTTGTTTGGGGACAGATGGCTGAGTCCCCACATTATTGAAGTCTGACTGCCCTGGATCTGCTCTCGTGAGGAGAAGCTCACCACCCCAGGAAGGCACTTGCAGTGGGCCAAACTCTGCACATGATCTGAAGCCCAGTCAAACGACAAATAATTCAGTGATCTGTTTTGAGGTAATTTTCAGTATTTAACCATCCTTCCAAGAACTTCAAAAATCCTCCTCAAAAAAAACCCCTCAATTAATAATGCCATTTTTAAAAAACATGTTTTTGAAGATGCTGTTCAGAAGAATAGTGTAAATAATTTAAGCAATTTTTTTTTCCTCTGGCATATATTGTTGTGCTATTTAAAAATAACCCACATAACTCCATTCTTTCATTCCAGACAAGGCTTACTTCCAAGGGATGATGTGCTAATTATTTCGAGAGCAAAGTTTATTTTTGACAGAAAAATCATTGTACTCAAAATCATGTAGAGTGCTGAGACTTTGGGTAAGTCTGAAAGAAAGATGTTTCTGCAAAACTAGCCCAATGTGACAATTCAACATGTTCACATAGCTCCTGTGTTTGTGTCACAGCATTAATTTGGGATACCCTGCGGCTGCTGGCAAATGCAGCTCTGCGGGGTCCAGCTGACATCTGGGGATACCCTTTGGGTTTCCAGAGTCAGATGGCAGCTTTCCTGTTTGCTGTCAGTTGCAAAATCCAGGACTTATAATTTATATTATTAAATATCTCAGGTGCTATTTAGAAGTTAGCTCATGAGTTATCCTGGTGAAGGAGATAAAGCTACCTGGTATTAACTGGCACAATTCAGACTTCCATGGTCATTTGGAAGCTGGTCCTGCAGGATTTCCCTGCAAATCTTGTCTCTCCCCTGCTCTATTGAACAGTAATAATCCAAATAAGCACAACTGAAATATTAGCTTAATTCCAAAAATTCAGCACAGAATGGACTTGCTGCGGCTCTTTCCCAACTTGCACTGCTTCCACTGAGATTTACCACCAGCACACAGAGAAAAAGATAGGAGGAGACTGCAGATAGGAGCAGAAATATCCCATCCTCTAGTCACAGGCCTGCCTGCCAAATTAACTTCTTACTTTGGGCTACAATAAGTGACAAGTGTCCACCCTGAATCCCAAGACACAACTTTTAAAGAAATTACAATTGCTGCTTTCCTGCATTTCCAGCACCATTTCATTTCTCAAACCCAGGATGAACAGCTCCAGCAGGGAGAGGCAGAACAGGAACTGGGAGGCTGCATCCACCATCCTGCTCTCCATCCTTCCATCTCCCCAGTCCCCATGGGCTGCCTTGGGGCTTCTCTCTTGATTCTCCTCCAAGGCTGTGTCAAGACTGCTGGGAAGTGGAAATCACAGGATATTGCCATCAAGAGGCTGGAAACTGTATTTGAATTGTGCCTGGCTGTCCTCCCTCCATCTCTCCCACCCTGAAATGCCTGTGTCTTTTCCTACAGAAATCAGGAGATGTTTGGGGGAGCTGGGAAACTTCCATGCTCAGAGTCATGTAAGGCTGTGGGAGTGAAAGGGGGAGGTTTGCAAACTGGTCTGGGAGTACCACTTTGTCTTTGGGAAGGGAAAGTGGTTGCTGTATTAGAACAGAGAGCGCAGAATGGTCCCATGTCTGTCCCCACGAGCTGAGGGCAGGTGGTTGAGGCTGAGACTGCTGCTTCAACCAGACCCACACTGGTGTCTTCTCCTGGGGAGGAGGGCATGATTCAATTATTACACAATTTCCACAAAACCCACTTCCCTGAACTCCCACCATTCTGGAGATGGCTCTTTGGCAGAGTTTTAGGTGGACTCTGGTCTGCTACCCTCAATATTTTAATTTTGTTGTGAGAAGCAGACAGCCTAAAAATTCACTTGTGGTTCCTCTCCCAAAGCCTTTCAGGATGGTGTTTTCCAGTAGGGTGAGCTGTGGTGAGGTTTTCCAGTGATGTTTTCCAAGGGAGAGCTGTGGTCTAGAACTCCATGGGGATGCTGAGGCCATTGGGGAGGCTGTGTCAGAGCAGGGGGGTGAGCTCTGAGATATTTTTCTGCCCTTCAGGAAATCCTTCACCCTAATCCCCACATATGAGAATATCCTCCACTGAGCAAATCCCTGACTCCCTCCAGAGACTCAAACCTGGACACTTTGCTGAAAATCAGAATCTCACCTTTAAATTAGGAAATCATATCAAGTGTTGCTCCTTGAAGAGTGTCCTGGTCTGCTTTGAAGAGATCCTCTCTGCACAGAACCTGCCTGGTTTAACCCACGAGTTACAGGTTTAATAGCACTGAAGGATGGAGGCTGGGGCACACACTGGGGGATGCGGGCAGGATTTTAATTCTCTTGTTTGCCAAGGTTTTGTAAAAATGAAGCAAATCTTACTCTGGTTACCCAGCTTGGCTTGCCCTGTAACAAGCTTAGAGTGGAATGAGAGTATTTTATCTTTATGGCTAAATAAGAAAAAGGCCAAATGAACAAATGCTCCCTGTGCCCCTCCTTGGCTCAGTCCATGCTGGGCACTGACTTCACAGCCGGTGCTTGCCGGCTTTCACAAAGCCCTGTGCAGCTATTCTGGAACTGGAGCTGATCTTTATGCATTAACACGGACCCAGATTTCAGAAGAAAACTCACATCTCCTTTGAGCTGCTGCTCAGAACATTTTGCTCCCTCTCTAACTCTGCCTGAAGAGCCCTGTAGCCACCACCAGCAAAAAGGGATGTGAGAAACCCAAGGCTGCTCCTTTATTAAACAGAGCAGAAAACTTGGAGAGGGAAAAAACGGAGCTTGAAAGTAATATCTGCACTTTGATATTGTTTGGAGTGTTACTGCAATATAGAGATGTTACAATACAGCCTGAGCTGTTGTCCTGAGATCACATTTCAGTGGTGCCCCCCCATCAGATGCTATAGCAGGGCTTTGTCTGTGGCACTGCACATAAAAACTGCTTCTTCTCTCCGGTGAAATGTGTTTGTCTCTGAGGTGGAAAGAGCAGTGGATAAAAACGCACCTGTTTCATTACTTTGGAGAGGAGGTGGAAAAAAATTGGAGATCTACAGGGAAAAGCCAGGTGGGAAGAACCTGATCTGAGGAGCTTTTTTAGGGAAAGATTTTTTGTTTGAGCACAAGTGGCTTTTCAATGTGGATTTTTGGTATTGGCCACATTTTTCTCTGTGAAACAATTGATATTTACATTAAAACTTTTCATTTTGACTCATGATTTGATTCAGTCCCTAAAAATCAGCAAATGTGATTTATCTCTTAGAAGTCATGCATATATTTGAAGAAATAAATGAAAATATGTCTAAAACCATCAAGACTTTTGGAAATTCTGTGTTATCTCAGTAGCTTGACCACACATAGTAAGCAATAGGCAAATAGAAAAAGACACACAAAGGGAGAAGAGTTTAGACCAGGGGGTCAGGAGGGACTGCACACACCTGACCCAAGGCACACAGGTTTGTCCAGGACTGGTTCAGAGGCCTTTTATAAACTGGGAACATTTTCACCACAGTTTCTACACACTGTGCCAAAGATGTGTATGGGTATAAGTGGTGCTAGAAAGCAGGGTTACCCATTAAACAACAAATCTGTCTCCTCTGGTCCCAACTTCCCAAAAACAGCTCCACCAAAAATATTTAATGAATAAACACCCAAAAGAACTCATGACTAGATACAGGAGAGGCACAGACTTTATGGAGGTCATCAATTCTGTCTGGGGCATGGCCCACACTTTGTGTTTCCTGTATCCCTTTTATCAGTGCTTACTGATAAAAACATATTTTCTAGGAATGCAATTTTTCAGTCCTCCTGTGGGACTATAATGCATGAGTTGAGCAGGTGAGGGCAATGGTATTTAAAAAGTATTTTAGTATTCTTTGAATATCCACAATGATGAAAAGTGATGTACACAATGAAGTGTATTTGATACCAATTAACTTTTTTATTCCGTCGAACAACAAATTAGTTTTCTAAAACATCTGAGGTATTAGAGATGCATATTTCTGGGATATTTGTTTGTTTTTTTGAGTAATTTCCCAAGTGAAACCTAAGGGACTTGGCTCTGCTGACATCCAGTAGAGAGAGTTTAATTCTCAAGACTTGGGGCAAGATTTGTCAAAGGCAAAATGAGGAGATTTTTTTGACATTTCTCCTTGGTGCACTGGATGAGCACTTTCAGCACAGTCACTACAACTGCTCTGGAACTGAAACCCCCCATTTGCTGAGATGGCTTACAGTGAGATGCAATAAAGAAGCAGCACACATTTGCACAAAAATACTGGACAAAACATCAAGTACACAGCTAGTGATGTCTTTGTTTAAATTACTGTTTTCCATAAAGGTAGATACACATCCAAAATTCACTGTTTTGTTTTGCATCCAACATGAGATTTTTTTTAAAGTCTCATGAATCTAGATGCAATTTACCCTAAAAAAACTCAAAATAATTAAATACCTGATGCACTTAGGCAAGTTCAAACAAATTCAAGAAATCCTTATAACAATTTTAGAAGTTTTACTTGCAGCCGAAGTAAAGCTTTTCTATCTGACAGACAGGGACTAACCACTTGTACACACTCAAAAATGGATGTTTACTGCAGTTTAAAAAACCTCTGGGAACCTGAGGATGCATACGCACGTACTGGGATATTTGAAAGTTCTTGAACATCTTTAACAGCAGCTGCATGCCACAAGTTTTGAACACTGCAGTAGACATCTCTATGAATTTTCAGGCAGAGAAAATTGTTTCTATAAACACAGGCTACTGTTTGTAGGGATAAATATAGAAGAATGTAGACAAACACACTTTTGAAGATGGTTGCTTTTGAAAATATTTTTTTGAATCCTCCAAAATTTTAACATTTAGACTGCTTTGGTAGAATGTAAAAGAGAAAATGGGTGCCTGGACCTTCCTCAGGTTTTCCTACCAAGTAGCTCCACCAAATGAGGAATTTAAACTGAGTCTGAAACAGCACTTAGTCTGCATTTACAGGCGTATTGCCCCAGGATAAGAGATGTAATTCTCTGAAATGAAGAAAATTAAATCATTACCCTCTTCACCCAAGCCTTTTTGCTGTTGGAAAGTTAGTTTTGCATTTAATGAATATGGGCTCATGTCTTTCTAATGAGTATGAGATAGCTGATGTAATTGAAAACTTAAGCAGGGAAAAAATCATTACAAGGTTTGGTTGTTGGTTGTTTTTTTTTTTTTTTAATTTATTTATTTTGTATATTTGTGTTATGAGTGATAGCTACCAGTGGAATAATGGGGATGGAAAACCACAATTTACTTAACAGGCAATTCAAAACCATGTGCTGTAATAGGAGATTCCCCATATTTTACCTGCCTGAAGGGCAACAGCTGGAAGAGAGTTTTCTCCTGTACTTCCCTGTGTCTCTAGGAGATCCTTGGCACCTCCTTATTCCCATCTTCATCCTACTCTATGACATCATGAACTTGTTCTCATATTTTCTGTTGTCCCTTTTTTTCTGACAGAAATCTGCCCCTTATTCTTCAGGACTATCAACCACCCTGACATTTGGGACAGGCACCCTCCAATGGAGAGGTGGGTAGGGGATAACAGCTCCTGGGCTGGCTTCCCTCCACAGCCTCACAAAATCCTCTTCTCCCACACTGGGATGTATTTCAGGCTGGGTTTTTATCTTCCTGAGGGCCAGGAGCTAAGCAGGAGCCCAAGGAAATCCAGGGCAGAGCTGCTCAAGTGCTGTGTCTGAGATTGCAGGGATGGCTGGGAACTGGGCAAAGGACAGACTCTGGCCTCCTGTGCTCATTGCTCAGTCCCTCAGCCAATGTCTCCAAAGACTGGTGGCACTGATTGTCACTGTGTTCCCACGTATGGAAATGAGGAAACATGAATTTTTAATAATGAAAGGACATCCAGGGGAAGGGCAAAAGAGGTGCTGGAGAGAGAGGAAGGTAGTTCATGAGCTCAGTGTGATTCAGAACAGATCCATAGATTAACAGGCAGTGCTTTCCTCCATCTTTTTTGATACGTCTCCCCAGGTTCTGATGATCCCCATCAGCTCTCTACATGTTTACCTCTGGAGGCCAGCCTTCATCCAAAGGTCCATATATTATTTCCAGAAATAGATTTTGCTTTTTAAACTTTTTGTTTTCCTTTGATCTTTCATCAATAATTAGATATTTTGTGTTTTCTTGCTCTCCCATGAACAGCTTTTCTTGGCCTCCACCATCCACAGCAGAATACCTGCTGTGATAGGTAGGGGTCATTACCAGAGACCAGTGGGGTCATTAAACCCACTTTAAACCCTGGTGTCATCCTCCTGAGAAATCTTTCCATGCTTCCTGTACAAAAAAATTAATCCTCATGCCCATTTATCCTTGAGATATTGTCTCAATTTTCAAGAACAAAATCAAAAGATAGAGAAGGTAAAATGATTCAGAGCAGCTCTTGCTGCCAGGAAATTTCCTGGAAAGCACCATTAGCCCCATTCTTTGGCTACTGCAAGGACCATGGTGAGCACCAGGCTCTACATTGTCCTCAAGGAAGATTTCCAAAGTACCTGGGAGTGCAAGTTAAGAAAAGGTAATTCTCTGCCCAGTGAAAAACTGATTGAAGTCTTTCCCAGCCTCCAGCCTTTTCTTCCTTCCTGCCACCAGCCAGGAGTGTGTGAGTGCTCCCTAATCAGTTCCACGTGGTCATCCATCTCCTACCTGCAGTCCCTGCTGTCTAAACTAACCTGGCTGATTCTGCCTGAAGTGGATTAGGGAGTGCAGTCCCATTGCTCCAGCCCCCAGGGCTGGTAATAGACAGCTGGGGAAACTTAATGTCTTCAAGGAGCATCACTTGATCTGGGAGAGGATAAATGTCTGAAACAGTAGCCAAGGGTGATGTCCTGATTCCAGTACATAATTTATCCACAAATTGGCTTCCTGAAAAGAAGCAGGAGTAGAAAAACACCTCTGGTTTCCAGGCAGATCGAGCTGAGACACGAGAAGGTTACAACTCTGCTCCAGAGCTAGATCTGGGCAGTGATTTTTCTGCTCATCCTTTCCCCAAACGCCCAATTTAAAACCAAATGTCAGTCCCTAGTCAGTGTTCAGATTAGAACAGACGCATCTGGAAACCACGCATTGCCCTGAAAGCCACCCAAGCTGGCTCTGGAGCTGCAGACGAGGGTGGAATGTTCCTCTCCCGGAGCCAAGGCTGTTGCTGCGTGAGCACAAAAGGCAGTTGGTAGGACATCAGCTTGTGGGAGTCTCCTTAGTTACCATAAGGAAAAGTTAAATGTCACAGGCTCCTCTGGATCAAAACTACAAGAACAGAGATTATTTATTTGAGCTCAGATCTGGGCTTAGCTGCTGATTTGAACGTGAAGATGGAATATGGAGCTTGCAAGAAAAGCGGGTTTTGGTTTCTAAAGTAAAACTGGAGAAGTCAAGGCAGCAACTTTTAAATGAGGTTGGGAGATTGTGGCCTCCCTGATCTATGATTTAATTTATCTTTGTCAATATCTTAATGTGTAGTTTGCTCATATGAGCTAAATTTAACTAGCAAATTCTGTATCTGAGGAGAAAAGGAGCACAAGATCTGCAGAGCAATGATTCTGATCCTACTCTCATGTCAGCTGGCTGGTGACCTCGATGTGACACAGGCAATATCTGCTGCAGGGGAGTGAGGTGACATCTCTCTGAGATGGGATTTGCAGGACCAGGGGTCCACATGTCCCACACCTCCACCACCTAACAGGCAGCCCCTAAACCTTGCAGCTCACACTCAGGTCTCTGCTGACCAGACACAAATCAAAAGAAAAGCCTGGTTGAAAGGTTATTGGCAATTTAACAAGATGCTAATACCACTGCCAGCACCGAGACCCTCAACAACATCTTTTTTTTTTTTTTTTTCAGCCCCAAACCCATCTTTTCAAAAGTCAGCAGCACTTTAAAGAGGCAGAGCAAAGGAAAAGGTGCTCATTAATCATTCTTCCACGACAACACTACAGGGTGATTTCTGCTCTACACCTTTTTGCACAATAGTATGCAATTTAATTGCTTTTAAAAATGCTTTAATGATACAGACCAAAAGCTGATCTTAGCAACATCTTTTCTAATTCAGTGGAATTAAGGACACAGTTGGTAGTTGACAGAAATGAGCGACTGAACCACTTCAAAAAAGACAAATATATCTCAAACCTCAGTCAGGCTAAATACAATATTTTTTGCAAAGGGCCTGGTAGATCACCTCCTATCTATCCTCAATCTAAAATGCCTTTTAACTTTCTGTCTGGCCAACACATATCAGTTCAGAGTGTTTTCACCCAGGACCTTCTTGTCTGTAAGAACTGCTCTCTGAGGAGCAGATTTTACAGATGGAAAGAGGATGGAGACACAGATGCCTGGTTAGTAAACTGAAAAGACAAAACAGATGAGGATACTGATGGAATGCCAGAAAGTCTTTATAAAATTAGGAGTCATAGACCACCAGGTGTTCAAATAAACCTGGTGTATCAGCAGATCCAGCTTTCCAGCAGCACTCAGCAGGGCTGGGTGCTGGATACACAGTGGGCATTTCACTAGGGTTGTGTTAGATGCCAGGAACCCCTCTGAAAACATCAGATTATTATGTGAATGCATCAGCCCTGAAGCTGGGCTTTTCTACAGGTCTGACCTAGAAAAGAGCTTGAAACTGAAAACCTGTATATTGCAGAGAGTTAATGACATTTTAAACAGGGGATGCAGAATTATTTTATGATAAAACATGTCCAGAAGTCAATGAATGAGTTTTGTATTTGTGCCACCAGCTATAAGGGCTGGTTTTAAGAGTGATTCAGGTCACTTCTGCTGTCACTCTGTGTGTGTGGGCACACACATGCAGTGTGGCCTTTCCCTGCAATTTTTGCCTTTCTATTGCAATGTGGCACACAAGCAATGAGGCCTTTCCCTGCTAAAGGGACAAGCCTATGACATGTGCCCTTCTGGAGATGCCTGGGGAGCATACCACTCAAACATTACTAAATCCTGAGGTTTTCATCTGCTATCAGATGGAGACAGAGACAAGGCCAAACCAGAAGAGATTACCTTCCTAAGGTGGAAGACTGCTTTCTCTAAGAGCTATTCATGAAAACCACATTTGACACAGGAACAGACACAGCAGACTTACTGGAAAATATTCATCTCAATGGAAAACTTTTCTCTGCTCATGTACAGAGTGCTACATCACACATCACCTTAAAAATTCCTCCGGGATCATTATTCTTAAAGGGATTCATTTCAGTGCTGATGGGGCTGCCTAGAAGGATATTTTCAATCTATAGATATGAGTGATTCCTTAGATTTAAAAATAAAATAACATAAATAATGCTTTGGGGGTTGTAGGCCATGGACAGGTTTGCTTTTTGAACCAGAACTGCCTGTGAGGGGGCTGACACCACTGGGATACTGTTTTCCAATCCTTGATTGTCTAGGACTGAGGAGATGACAAGCACTGCCAATTTGCCCCATGCAAAAGCCCCAGATCTGAGGCCAAGAAATGTCATTATTGCTCAGGGAAATCTGGAATTTGAGAGTTTTGAGAGCAAACAGCCCAGCCATGCTCCAAAAGAACAAAAAGCAAAATCTGCTTTTTAGGTGAGCTGATATTTTTGGCTGTCGAGAGAAAACAAAGAAGAGAGATAAGGTCATAGAGCAGGTCGATGGCAGGAACAGAAACAGAACAGATCTCTCTCCTTCCCAGCTGGTGCCCTACTCACAACAAGGTCTCTCCAGCTGGAGCAAAGCCTATCCTAGAAACTTTGGCCTCATACATGCAATTTTCTTCCTCTGGTTTTCATTTAATAAATGGGATACAAGGCTCACTCTTGTGCCATTGTATTAGTTTAATGTGCATTTATTTTGTATACATTATCTTTTCTTTCAAGCACTTCAATATGTCTGAAAATAAGAGATAAAAAGGGATAACACATTAGACATGGCAACTCCCAGAGAGGCAGGCAGGGTGTGAAGAACACTGAATTCCCCCATGATATTATTATATTGCCTTCTTTGCTGCACAGTGTTACAGTAAGTAAGGGGATTAGCTGCTTGTCTCCCAATATATAGATGAAGAGAAGGAAAAAAAGGCTTTTGTTTCAGTAGTTCTTTTTGCCTACAGGAAGAAAAAATCCTGCCTATTCAAAATACTTTTCTTTCTGCTGCATCACCCTCTTTTCTCAAAAATCCATCTCTGTTTGACCAGAGGGAGAAAGGAGAAGGTGGAGAAGCCAGAAGATGGCTCAGATGCTCATCATCATAACTACACATGCATTTCCTCTGTAGGGTAATAAGCCTTAGGTGGACATTGCCCTTTGGAGCTGGCACATCTTCCAGGACATGCTCCTATCCTGAAGTTGGAACCCTCCCTTATTTCTTCAGGGAAAGCCAAAGAGGGGAGCTTCCCAAGGTGTGTGTCAGTCACCCTGAGAAAGGCACAGGCAAACTCCTGAGTATTTCAAACATTCCCCTGGGCACTGGCTGTTGAGGGGAAAGCAAAGGGCAAGGTCGTGCCAGCTCTCTTGCTTCAGGAAAGGACTTGCAGAGGAACAGGAGGAGCCTCCCCGTGTGTGAAAGCCACACTCATCCAGCTGCAAGGAGGTGCAGCACAGCTGGAGAGGTCAGGGCAGCACTGGAACAGTTCCTGGAGAGTGGGGCACCACAGACTCCAACACAAAAAGCCCCCTCATGCTGAAGCAAACCACAGCAGCAGATACTGCAAGGGAAGGAAGAAAGATCATTCCCACACGTGCCCAGCTCCCTCCAGGATCAGGTCCTCTCACCTGACATGCCACTCAGCCTGGTGTCTGACCTAGCAATTAACATGTCCTTCGTTGTCTATTGAGTGTGGAAAGCCTCTCTCTCTTTACCCCAAACATTAATTTAGAAAGCAAAATGCCAGAGTGACTGCCTCTCCCGGGTAATTTTTCCCCCTTCAGATTCCCTTGCTTCCTTTATTTAGTGCCAGCAGAAAACAATATGGTTTCTTTCATTGTCTTCTAAGAAGACTTCCAAGCGAGGGGGGAGATTATTACTGTTCCAGCGTGTGACGACATAATAGGCTCCTGTCCCAGAAAACAAAAGTCTTTGCAAGATGATAAAGAGACAAGTCCTACTTATGATGTCACCAAGAAGACAGTAATAAAAATAAAGAAAGGAAGGGGGGGAAAAGATAAGAATAAACATCTGTATATTGGGAATAACAATAACATTTGTTCTGCCGTTTATTTCTGAAAGATGCCTTAAATTGTGCCTTGTACAGAGCAGAAAAGACTTTGTGTGTGTGTGTATGTGTGTGTGTGAGCACAGATGGATTTATAATAATAAAAAAATCCATTGAAATGCAAAGTTGAGGATTTCCTCCCTCCCCCTCAAAAATAAAAAAATCAAATAATTCTTGACAAAGAAAACTGTTCTGGTTCTATTTTTTTCCCGATCTTCTCAAATTCTGTCCCTTTTTTAACCATGAAGAGCAAAATGTAGCATTCTCTTCAAAAGAGATATGTGTATATTTCTGGAAATATGCTTTAGGTTGTACAATTAATAAGGCATGTGAACAGCAGGAACCAGAAATACAGGAACTGATTTTCCTTCAGTGCTGGTACCACTGGGAAGCTGGAGGAGTCCCCCCTCACCCAGGGGTTTTTCCCCTGAGGACAAGGAAGGGAGGATGCTGGGTCTGGAGAAAGTCCCAGGCACTGTGTGGGGATCCCTGTCCCATACCTGGGATATGCAGCAGCGCAGGTTGTGTTAGTTCCCACTGTGGGAACAGACACGAGGCTGCTTGGGCACGTTGGTAATGCTCCCGAGCTCAGAGAAGCTCAGGCACAGCCACCCCAGGGCTCTGTGCATGATCCCAGCAATGAATCAGGCTACCAGGGGCTCCCACAGGGACATTATGGATGTGCACCAGCCTGCCTGCAAGCAGAGTTTGTCCCTCTGCTTGGAAGAAAAGGGGGAGATATCTTGCTAGTTTTCAAGGGACTGTGAGCTGTGCATTAATTAGCAGGCGGCTCGTGGGTCTCTGATCTTCAAGGTGAGGCCAGGGAGTGCTCTCTGATGTGGAAAGAGGGGAACTGAGGCACTGCAAGGCTCCAACAGTGCTGCCAGTTTGCTCACTGGCTCTGTGAAGGTCCTAAAGGAGTAGGGCAGACCAGAGCACACAAATCACAGCCTTGGACAGGGAGGGACAGCACCACTTCCCACAGCTGCTGCTGTGGGGAACACCAGGAATTGTTTCTCATGGATTGTACAAAACCCAACAAAATCAGCCTCATTGCATCAATGGCTCTAATGATTATTTCTGGCTCCTGAAGGCAGCATTGTAACAAAGGTGGGCATTACTGGATAAACAGCATCAAACTAGGCATTTACATCTGATTTACCTCTCCTACCATGGTTATTCCTAAGACTTGCATAGCTTTATTAGATCTATATTCATGTGTATTAATAATAACAATTGTACTTGCAATTAATTTTAAAGCCCACCATCAATCTTTCTTAGAATTCAATCTGATGCACAGCCAGAGGGAAGGGACGCGTGCACTGAATTCCATTTTAACCCCTTCCTTTTTTTTGTTTCCCATCACTGGATTTATGGTGGATAATAAACCACATTTGCAGGCCAGACCTGAAGAGTTAAATTTGCCATCTCAGGGAGGTAGGACATCGTCAAACCCTGAAACATCAATACGTGGACAGAGGAGAACAATGCGCTCCTCCCTCACGTGACCGATGTTACTGGTGGAATTAGGAATTAACGACAAGATTAAAGGCACCATTTTAATTTCTCAGACAAAGCTGGTTATCTGGACAGGCATCATAAGCAGGTGGCCAGCTCGCCAGCTCCCATGGACACAAGGGCCAGTATAATGCAAAGTGGCCTGGGAGGTAATAATTCAGCAGATAACCCCTGACACGTTCATTCAGTTGCTAATTCACCCCACGTGCAGGAGCTGTAACCAGCGTTTAAAGATGCGTTATGATATTTAAAGCCTAATTTATTCTCTTTATTAAAAATGATATCAAACAATATTTCACTCTCCCTTTTGGTGAAGATTAACTGTTTATGATCCTTGTGTATTATGTGGGGCCATAACCATTACTCACATCAGCAGCTTGGCCTGGGCATCTGAGGCCCTTTTAGATTAATTGTCTGGTGGTTGTTTGCTAAAACACAGGAGATGTCATGGAAGGAAACAGCCTCAGTTCTGAATTAACTTGAGCCAAGTATTAAAAACATCTACTTGAGCTTGGTTGTTTATAATGACCTTCACATTTTGATGCTTTTTAGCATAGGTAGAGATATATTTTCGAATAAAAGTACAGAAGATTTGTTGTTAAATTTATTTAACACCCACTTTTGCTCACCTGGATTCCTTCTAAAAGTATGTATTGATCACTAGCTAAGCAGTGACACTTCCCAGCTATCCCTGTGTTCAGGAACTTCTAAGATGCATCACTGGTGTGAGCAGGTTACAAATACTGTGTCTAAGCCGCACCATCTGAATCCCTCCACCAAGACCTGGATGAGCCACTGGGCATTAATATTTCCAGCTTCCCTGAAGAATGGATTTATTTTTTCTGCTCTGGACTGTCTGGCACATCTTCTCAAGCATCTTTTTGCCTTGCACAGAAGGGAAACCTCACTGCTCAGCTATTTTACCCTACAAAAACCAGTGCTGATCCTCCAAGTGCTCCACAGGTCCCCCAAACTAGCCCAGTTGAAAGGAATCATTAAAGCCATATAAATATGTGTGAAATACCCTTGCAATGTCCAGGGAATTTCTAAAGAAATAAGACTATTTATTTTAGCTGCTTGTAGCTGATGAAATATCATTAAGGCAGGTCACTCCTGTTAAGGAGGTGAAGTTTGAAGCAACAAAATGGAATTAATGTAGAAATAGTAAACAACCATCCTTCTGAAAAGCAATGAAGAGACGTTATAAAGCAAGGTACCACTACCTGCAGGAGTTAAAAAAGCACAACCTCCCCCAAAATTTCTATGAAACAGAAGTAGAGAGTTAATGGAAAAACACTGCAATACAATACAATAATGTGGAGTTGTGAGTGGGAAGAGACATTCAGGCTCCAATTTAGACACAGCCACAGAAGCTGTAAGAGCCCTCTTTGGGCTCCCTTTGGCTTGATGCTGGTCTCCAGGATTCCAGAGATCACTTCCAGCCGCACTCATGATTTGACAGCTCTACAACAGTTAAGACTGCATCACACATCCCACGCCTCCTTTTCATTCATTTGTACCTCCAGATTTTCTAAATTTTAACCCACTGAGAGTGCTTTGATTTTTCTGCCTGCCATAAAAACCCAGCGGCTCTGGAGGGATTCTGCTGGCTCATCATAAAAGGCGCAGATGTGAGGAGCTTCCCGCGAGCGGCAGAGCCGGCCCTGCAGGAGCTCCCCTCCCCATCCCGTGCTGCTGCAGGCCTGGAACAGCTCCACCAACTCCAGGAGGCTGCACTGGTGCTGCAGGGAGCAGAATTTGGGCCACTGACTGGAAACAGCAGGATGGTATGCGGGGTTTTTTGCTGTAAAGCTGAGGTGGAAGCAAACGGCTCTTACAGCTCCACACCTCTGTGGAGCTGCGTGGATTTACAGCTGCAGAGCACCTCTGGTGTCCCTTGGCCTAAAGGGGATCCTAATTCAGAGTGAGGGAAAACAGGCAAGCAAATGGTGGCAAATAAAGCCCTCTCCATCTTTCATCAGTCTCATCATGCCACAGAGCTTCGTGCTCTTCTCAGTGAGAGCAATGCCAGTCAGAAATAGTTCACAGAGTCACAGAATGGTCTGGTTTGGAAGAGACATTAAAGATCATTTTGTTCCAACTCCTTGCCATAGGGAGGGTCACCTCCTACTAGACCAGGTTACTCCAACCTGGCCATGAACACTTCCAGGGGCATCTTCAACTTCCCTGGGCTATGTGTGCTAGTGACTCACTACACTCACAGGGAAGAATTTGTTCTTAACTTCTAATCTAAATCCCTCTTATTTTTAGTTTAAAAACATTCCCCCTTGTCTTATCATTATCTGCCAGTGTTAAAGTTCAGTAAAGAACTGTAGCTTTATATAACAAACCCCATGTTAGTAATAGAAAATTTGAATATGTATTATACCCTTTCAGTCCTATTCTTTTAAGGCCCCTTCCCATTTTGTCCTCACAGCTGTTCATGTGCAGCTACCTGGGCACAAAAAGCCACCTGCACTCCATTTTAGCTGCCCCTTTGCTCACTTAAATCACCCAGAAGAACAGCTCCCTCCCTCCTGGTGCTAGAGAAGGGACTAAACAAAAACAGTTTCTCACTTCATGCAAGTAGAAATTTGATGGCAGGAATGCCAGGAGATTGTTTGACATGAGGAGAATAAAGTAGAGGAGAAAAAATAGAGGAAAATAAAATCCCTCCTGCTCCACACCTCTAAAGAAAGAAAGGATTGAGCTGGAGCTCCTGGGACCAAGGGGCAAAGTGCTGGAGTTGAGGATTTGGTCCTGGGACTCTGTGCTTCCATTCCACATCAGTGACTTAGGAACAACTGCACTTTCATGGGAGTATGACAGCTTATCTTGGAAGAGGACTGAGATAAATAGATTAAAACTGTACTGGTGGAGAGCCACAGAGAAGAGGGTCATGCGACAGCCTATTCAGCCAGTTCCTATTATTAATATGTAAAGCTGTCATACTTCATAAGATCACATCCAATGTAATCAAGAGGATTTAGTTCACTAATATAGCAGCAGTCACACTAGATAAGATTGCTTATAGGGATAAGAGTATACATTTGTTGCTCCATTTTAATTAAAAACAGCCTTAATAAAAGGTTGTAATGATAAACTGATAAGCAATTGCATCTCCCCTTCTCCCCGTAGGTTACCATGCAAAACTCATATTGCAATTAGAAACCTCCCCTAAGACACCATAGGACATATATCAATGTTGGCTCAGCAGCAGAGAGTTCCTGGTCACCCCACTTTGTATGTTCAATTGCTGCTAACTAGATTTTTCTCCCCCCACCTCGATTCACAAATTACATTGCCAGACAAGGAACAACCCAGAGTGAATTTATTTAACACATCCTGGTGTTATGACTAAGTGGGAAGAAAATCCTCTCTCCGAAGAAAACTAATTGAAAATGGAAGTAATTCCAGAAAGACAGCCCTGCTGCACGCTCTCCCTCAAAAAGGAGAGGGTCTCCCAGTGGTAGCACTGCTCCACATTCCCCCTTGTCAGCTGAGGTGTTAAATCCCCTTTTTGGGAGATGAATGATAAAATGGTGTGATCCAGAGCTCCAGCCTGGTTGGATGAGAGGTGCATGTCGATTTATACAACACAGTATATACATTCTTGTAGCAGCATGAAGAGCATGCTGCTATTGAAATTTCAGATCATTTTGCAGCTGCAAACTATAATAGCAGTAATAATAAACCAGAAGCTGTGCTATCCATTAAAAAGAACCCCAGACACTCGAGCATGTTTGTTTTGCTTCTGATTTTAAACATTCAGCACCAGCTGAACTTCTTGTTCACGACTCATTAAAAATGTCCTGCATCTTTTCCTACACACAGGCTACTGGGTCTGCCCAGAGATGAGTGCAGAGGGTGGGAGGAGGGACAAGACCTGAGCCTTCCCCGGGGTGAGGTGACACTCAGGGTGAGGTTAGATGGCTCCCCCCACCCTGCTGGGCCTCTAGTGCTCAGAGCAGGATGGAGGTGGTGGTGCTGCCTTACATGGCAGATGATTTCCTGCTGATAAATCCTGTAAAAAGTTTAGAGAGGAGCTGGGTTGGGGACAAGCAGGCACAGAAACTGGCTGGTGGTGTGCTCATGTCCTGCTGAAGGCAGCCGTGCATTCCTGTGTGGGTGCAGAGACAGTCCTGCAGCACAGGGACCGGCTCAGAGCTCCTCTGTAGGCAGCATGCAACAGCCCTGAAACCCCTTCTGCTGTGTCAGACAGGGAAATGATTTCTTTCAGGTGACAAGTGTAGCTGTGCTGGATGAAAGATGGAACTTTTGCCTTAGAGAGTCTCCCAGTGCTGCGTGGGATGGGGGTTTACGTGTTTGTCTACAAAGCCAAGCCCAAGGAACGGGGCTGCCCCTGCCCTCAGCACAGCACAGACCTGCAGCTGTAATGGAAGGGTTTTTCTGCCTCACAAGGTCTCACAATCGTTTAACTTCATTACTCAGGCTGTGAGGAAGAGCAAGATCCATCTCCAGTCCTGTCCTTTGCAATGCTGGACAATTAACAGAGTATGGTCAACCAAAAAGCTACACTGGGTTTTGTGACCCTGAAAACAGCACTAAATTCCTCTAAGAAGATAGAATTTATTTATCAATAATATTCTTTTGCTTAGCTTTTTTCTTTTTTTAGTTGTGCCAAATTAACACAATAATGGCAATGTTGATTTTTTTTATCTCTACTTTTCAGTGAATATGAATGCCCAACTCTGGCAGGGCTTAACTTTGTGTATGAAGAGGGAAAAAAACCCGCTGGTAAATATGTTGTTACTGATTTAAAAATCTATTTGTTCAGTAATTTCTGCTGGAGCCATCATTATCTTGCCAAAGCAGCTGTTGGAATATTAACTAGACACAGCAGTAACAAGTGGAATATAATTAGCACTCCTTGTTCCAGTGAATTTTCAGTTTTAACTAGGAACAATTTGCAATGAATCTCTGTGCTGTTGTAATTAACTTAACTAATGCACCACACATACCAACGACTGTACTGAGTACTGTAGGAAATCACCGAGGGTGCTGCGGGTGGGGCAGGGTTGTTGCCTAATTCTGGCCAGCTATTACATTCCAAGGATATCCCTCCTTGCTTTGCAGTGCCTTGTCTGCAATTAAAGACTCACAGCCTATATTTGTGAAACCATAAAAATGAAATTACAAGGGGATACTGATGCCTCACGCTTGGGGTTTTTTTGGGTGTATTTTTGCAGCATGTGCTTTTAACGCACTAATCATTTCCCAGGCAGTGAGACTAAAATGGTGAGGGCAGAAACACATGCATCAAAGTGAGCTTTCCCAAGAAAAGCTGCTTCAGCAGCCCCATCCTGCATGGTTAATGTATCATTTCACTTTTACTGCCCCAAGGATCTCCTTATAGACACTGGCATAAGCCAGAGCAGCCAGAGAGGCTGCTGGTGATTTAATGAATCACTGCTACTGCTCTGGTGTCCAGCAACACTCCAGCCCAACCTTTTCTGGCTCCCAGCTTCCCCTCTTTACCAACTTATTTCTTCCAGCTGCACCTCTCTCCCTTGATTTTACCCAGTCCTGCAGTCTTTTTGTGATGGGCAACTTCTTCTTGGGGTTTTGTCAGAGCTCACTGCACCAAGCCATTGCCTACCATGGTGTTGAACCCTATGTCCTGCATCCAAGCACTTCTCCAGAGACTACACCTCCATCACCTTCAGCTACAGGAGATGTGCTGTCCTTGTCAAAGCAAAACTCTCAGGGAATTGGCAGCAAACACAGAAGCTGTTTCCGTGCTGTCCTTGTCGTGTTACCTTTGGAAGTCTCACCATTGTTTATTTAAGGTTATCCCAGCAACTGAGATGTTGTTAAATGCTGGGGGGGCTCTGGGGCCACAGGTAGAGCTGAAGCCTTGCTATTTTCTGTTGCCCTTGTCTGCCAGACAGTCCAGCTTTTCTGGTGGGGGAAACTTGTCCCTACACAATTTCATCCATGGAAGAGACTCCAGCACAAGGCGTCTCCTCTGAGTGGACCTACACTTCCTAGAGGGAGAGGAACAGAGCCAGCGTCAATTCTACCTGAAAACACTTCTATTTGCCTTCTCCATGGTCAATTTTTCAATCAGCTGTAACATAACCTCCTGCACCTGTGTATATGTGACTAGAAGCACAGTTAAGGACAAAGCATTCTGGAGATGATCAAGATGTTCCTCGCAGAATGTCACCTCATAATGCTCTCCAGACTTCAGCTCCTGGAAAGGTGCTGGGGGAGTTTCTCAGATTTCCAGCTTTATTAAAAAAGGGTAAGTTGTTCCTAGACCTTACAAACTTCCAAAAACTGCCCCAAAGCAAACTGGCTGAAAGCAAACAAAAGGAACTCAAATTGTCTGGAATTTTTCAGGTCGGAGTCATAAGACATTTTCTGGAGAATGGTATGAGTTGCATCTTCACTCACAGGTGTGTCTCTGCTTCTTCAACCTTATAAGAAGCAGTGAGAAATATTAATCAGTGAGAAATATTAAAAAGTCACGTATTTGAAATTTTTTGCAGAATAAACCCCTGAAGACTTGACCACATCAGTGAAAGAAACAGCACTTCAGAAATGCCACCTCTGGCACTGCTGCCCAGGGCTGGATCAGCCCCACATCAGCCTCTGTGGGAGATAGCATGTAAATTATAGGGGTTAAAACCTCTCTTTTATGGTCTTTTATAAAGGAAATAGTCTTTTCCAAGAGTCAACTTTGAATGAGAAATGTTCACAATATATCAGTTTCTAAATTTTTCATGCCTAAGTCTCATTTTTCTCTGAACCCCTGAGGAGCAAAGGTGGGGGGAAGCAAAGCTGAAATATTTTTGCATAAATTTTTAAAGTTTCTCTCCACTAAAATTTCATGCACAAATAACTCATTTTCTGTTAATCCTAGTCCACCCTTTTCTCCTGAATAGCTGTCCTTTCTTCTTCTTCTTCTTTATATTATTATTATCTTTATCATCATACACTTGTCCTACCTCTTTAATGTGGTATCAGCAATCAGAACCTTAACTGCATTTTAGTTTCTATAACTGATCTCATAAGAATCTCCTGCACTAAGGACCAGTGTGTGGTTGTAGGATTTTTGAATCAGGGCAGCAAACAGATCACATTGGAAGAGTCACATTGGTCTAGCAGTTTTTCTTTAAATACTTGGTGTGCTAGGAAGAGGAAAAAAAATTTAAAACCATGACAGCATAAAAATAAAACAGGAAATGGAAAAAATAAAATAATAAATAAGAAATCTGCTATTTTTACAAGCAATTGGAGTGCTACAAATAGCAAGTCAATCTGATACTTAGTCACCAATATGGAGAATAAAGATTAGAAGGAAGCGAGAAATGGGGTGGGGACTGTAAAGAGCTTGCTTCCCTGTCTATAAATATTCTCTCTTGCCTGTGTTTCTGCAGCAGAAGGGAGTTTGGAGATGGTCCATGTTTTGGACACCTTCCTCACAGCCTTGCAGACAGGAAGGTGTGTGATGATGGGCTCTGTCAAAGCCTCCAGAAGCAGGAAAGGCGAGCCAGGGGAGCAGTAGCTCTGCAGACACCGTCACAGCCCCTCTGAACCAGGTGTGAGCTCCCAAGCCCCCGGAAAATCCCACAGCCCAAAACCACACTGAGAAAACACCCTTTGCTGGCTCAGGAGACATCATCAGAGGAGGCAGCAAAGGGAAAATTTATTAAGTCATGCTGTTGCAAAACACAGTTCTTGACATCTAACTCCTGAAAGGCGAGCGAGGTGGGCTCCTCGCACGCGCTCTGCAAAGCATCACTTCATGCTCCCTTGTCTTTTCCCATTAAGATCCCACACGCAGGGCTATTCATCCCCTCAGCACACAGCAGCCAGATTGTTTGCCCAAGTGATAGATGAAAAATTCATTCTGTTTTTGAGGGTGTTTAAACATTCAATGCAGGAGTGTCACTGGCTGCTGGGCAGCCAGCTTAGCAGTGGCTCCGCAGCTCAGAGGCTCTAAGGTTCAGGCTGAAAATTCCAGTTCTTACTCAAGGTAAAATAAAATTATCAAAAATTTGGCTCAGATTTTTTTTTTTTCTTTGTTTTCAATAAAAGGGCTTCAGTTTTTTACAATTTTTTTTCTCCTGGGCTTGACCAGGGCTGTTCTAATGAAAATCTTTGGGTCCAAAGGGAAACATCTCTCTGTGTTTGCATGTGTGCGTGTACATGTATACATATTATTTTTAAAACTGAATTGACAAACACCCCTAGGAGATCACATTTTCAGGCTGAATTTCTGGCCCTATGTTTTGCCTACAAGACTAAATCAAGACATTTATGCTACAGAGGCAAAAGATTTGAATATCTAACGCATCCCCACCCATACATGCTTGTACACACACAAAGCCAAGGCAGAAAATCACATTGCTTTCTCAGCAGATCCATATTCCACCCCTGCAAAAAGAGTGTAATCTATTTTCTCTGTAGCCAGAATTCACGATTATCAGGGATGCTGATGGCAGTGTCATGAAATCAGCTGAGCCTCTCTTAATGGCATTTTCACATGTGACTTTTTTTATTCTTTTTGCCTTATGATTTAGACTGCACAGTTTAATCTGTACCTACCATCTCACATGAGGATTTAAAAACACCCACATACCCTGACACAGAAACAGCCAATGCTCCTCTCTATTGTCAGCCATTGCTGTCCGATGCCAAAAGAAAGAGTCACCCATAATAATGTCAACCATCACCATGGTATCTGAGCACCATTTGAGTTAAAGAATGCTCTAAGAGCCTATGGAAAACGTAGAGGCAGCAAAGGCAAAGCACTCAGAGTAACTTCAGAAATAATTGCAATGCAATTAAGACGTGCCACCAAAATGAATATTTCAGAGCAGAGTTCATCTGCGGAGAGGTTGCCTGCGTTAGAAAAGTTAGAGACATTCAGGCTTGATGAGGTTCTCACATGGAACTCAGCAGCCAAACACAGAAATCAATGGATTTATATCTGTAAAAATCCTCTGTGACAGAAAAACCTGATGCAGAAGGTTGTAACTCTGCAGCCCACCAGCAGCCCCAAAACCTCTGAAATTACTGGTGCCCAGCTCTGCTCGGGGTCAAGGAGGGACAGTGGAGCTGCCACATTTTTGGAACAGGGTTTTCATGTGTGCCTTTGCATCTGCAACATGCAACACCTTCATGCTGGCCCCTTCAAGTACCATTATTTAAATACACGGGAAATTGTACTGGGAATGATCTCTGTGATTCCATTTCTTTCCCATGTCTTATTTAAAAGGAACTTTGTTTTCGCTCTACCAGAGCAAGTGCAGAAAGGCTGGGATCCCACAGCAGGGACCAGGACCAGAGGAAGAGGCAAGGATCTTTCCAGCAGGGGAATCACAGGTTAAGCTGCCTAACTCCAACAGGGAGAGATTGGTGGTTCACCTGGAAAATAATGTTATTTCTGCTAAAAAAATAAGAAAAAAGGGATTTCCAACCCTGATAATTTTCTCCCCACCCAGCGCTGGCAGGGTGGGCTCTGCTTTCACCCAAAGAATAGCCCCATGTGAAGCCAGCTGCCTTCAGTAAGGACAGGTTTAAAATTAAAATTAAATATGCTTTGCTTAAATGGATAATGTTTGAATGTTTTGGTGAAGGGGATCAGTTCTGGCAGCCCAGAGGGTTCAATCCCAAAATACACAGAAGGATTATGAGCACAAGTAAAAACCCACAGAAATCTCTTTGGAGAAGAATAGGTGAGCAGCTTTTGGAGGCTGCTTTTCCCAGAACCACAACAGAACTCCCAGCAGCAGAACAGTTGTGAGCAAAGATGGAGCTGTTTACCCACTGGAGGTGAGGATTTATTTTCTAGAGGGCAGGTGCAACTCTAGGGAAGACTATTTTGGTCATTAATGTAGGTTTAGCAGGCACCATTACATATTGAGCTTTGGTGGTAAGAAGTTGTAAATATATTTAAAATTCTCCCCCAGCCAGGCACTGCTCCAAGCTGAAGGTGAATACGAGCACGGGGCAGCTCTGTTGCCTTTTTATGATCCCCACTGTACAGTAGGCTTTGATGTTTATTATGAAATATTATGATTTAAGTGGCTAGAGTAGTTCATGAAAAATGACCCCTGTAAATGCTGCCTGGGAAACTGGATTCAGCAAATTAGCACATTCCTTAACATGATCCTCCTCGTTGTGCATTGTGTGTTAACTTAAATGTGCCTAAATGGACAGTTCAGGAGCCTATACATAAAGTCTGTACATGATTATCCTATTAAGGACTATTATTGGAGTGGTTTGGTCTTGTGCTGTATCACTTATGCAAATGAGAGAAAATCTGAAGTTACTGTTACTTTTAGACAAAGTGCAAATAAGCTTTTCACTGCATATTAATGAATTGCTAATACCCAGCTCTTCCGCACCCATCTTTATGCAGATTAGAGTAATGCTGTTTGCACAGTTGGAGCATTTCAACTTTTTCATTTGGAAGCACCTAGACTAAGATTTAAAAACAAACCCAAACTACATACCCTGCAAGTTAAAGCAATCAAAAACCCAAATAGAACTCCTGCAGAAATTTAAAATTGAAGCTGCAGACTCGGTGAACATGTTTGACTGAGTTTGATTTTGTTGAATAGTTCAAAACTAAGTTTTACGAGTTCATCATAAAACTTAGCAGATCCACACTGCAGATCAAGAAAGCATTGAAGAACAGGCTGAAATCCATTCATATTTGAGATGGTTCTTAATTTTAAGCAGATTTAAATCCCACTAATTGCAGAGATGTTTTGATATCTGTTTCAGTGCATCCCTGAAGAAAATATTTTCTTGATTCAGGACTTGAAAGAGCACATCCCAGCTCTGGACCCAATCATGCAACCTTAATTCACAGAAGCAACTGCTGTGATGAGAGACCCCTTATTTCAGGGCAAACTCTTCAGATATCGAAGTCAAAACTTCAGAGAAAACTATAAATGCTCACTGGCTCCAATAGGAAGAGCATGAGGTCCACAGAGAAAAACAGTGTTGATAAATGTGATCAATAATGACTGTAACAAGTTTTATCTCTGCTGAAAACAAGGAACTACTTCCAATGGTAGAAAGGTGGGAAGAAATATGTATACACTATTTCAGAGAAGTGAGAATGTGTTATGTGGCTTAGCTGCATAGTCATTAGTAAAAGTTATCCTCATAAAACCATCTGGTCCATATCTACAACATTACATTTGAATAAATATTAGAAAAATGAAAATCAGTCATTGAGCAAGAAAGCAGTTGTTCTGGAAATGACATTTGGTGCAAAACAAAGGGAGAAAATTCTGGCCAAAAGACACTTTTCCTCTAGGTCCCTTCCTACCCAACCCTATGATTCCCAGCAGCTGATCCCCTGGACTTGCAGAGGGGTGGTTTCTCTGCAAGAGTCTCTGAATCCAGATTTATGACAGCAGCAACACAGCTGGCGGCACCAGACTGGTGTTTAGGTTCGATTTCTGGTACTTTCAACACTGGCTGCTTTTCCTTCCTCTCTTGAAGAAGACAGCAATATTTGATAATATTTCTCTGTGAAATCCCAGTCTTCTTGCAGAGGGGAAGCACTGTGCTCAGACAGTAGCGCTATATAAGTTTTGGGTGGATTTTGCAATTAAGAAGGCAGTTTACATTCATGGTTACAGGATACAAAAACTGAATTTTCAAGAGCTCTCATCTTCCAGGGACTCACACACAAACATTCCTTTCCTTTGCAGCCACCCAACTAAATATAGATTATCATATTTGAAAGAGAAGATTCTGGCTACAAAACAATCTGAGGACTTAAACAGCAGTAGTCTGTGGTTTTCCATAACCACCATTCACGTATACATCATCCCAAGGCTGGAAAAGAGCAGCAGCCAGGCAAGCAAGGTGAAATGCTGAATGCTCCATCCCCATTTTCAGTGTCCTGAAATCCTCAGACATTCCTATTTACCCTGTATCATCACAACCCTTCACAGCCATTACCAGCTCTTCAGTAAATAACACGTATTCTGTCTAAATGCATAACATACAAATGCTCAAATACATAATTAATGCAGGTTTACCCTTGAGAGCTGTTGTTGGTCTCTGAGGTAAGTAATAGGTCTTTTATTGTTTAGACTTAAAGATCTCTTGAGCCTCTTTTAAGGACGTGCTTTGAGCAGCTAAGGGAAGGAAAAAAAAAGAATTCTGCACAGGAAATCTATAGGTGAGTCCATTGGCAAGGAGCCAAAGCTATTTTTCTGTTCTGCTTTGCTCTGGCAGGTCTCCATAGAAGATTGAACAACAAAACTCTCTGCAAGGCAGACTGAACAACAAAACCTCTTGCAGGAGACAAGGATTTGAGTGAAGGATGGAGGTGCAGGTTTGACTGTACTTTAAAGAGGACCTGGTCCAGCTGCTGCCCTTCCGTGAGCTGTCTGGAGTTTGCAGAAGGGCTCACAAGCAAGCCGACAAACAGGGAGGGAACTCAGAGACCAGCATGAGAGGAAGGTGGATTTCAGCCAACAGCTAACAAGTAGAAAGGCATTTCTATTTGTTTGTCAATTATTTAGGAGCATTCAAGACCCTCACTGTTGTGATTTGGGGAGGTTACAGCATGAAATTCCTCTGTGGCATCTGAGCAAACCATTTCTACACAGCTCTGTGAAGCCATGGTGACCTTGTCCAGCTGGGCTGGGCAACCATGTTCAGCAGGAGAACATGAGGTGAATCCAAGCAATGCTGTGGTATGCTCAGGAATGGCTCCTGAACACAATCCTAAAAACCCCACACCAGTGATTGTGGTATTCCATAAAAACCCTTTGTGCCATCCTGTCAGTCTGTAGATGTCCAACATTTTCATTTCTTAGGTGCATAAAAAGTTTACATCCCCTATTTTGGAAGTGGAACAGAGCCTGTCCAATGCAGAGGTAACATCCCATCATGGCTCTGCCTGTTCACACTTCACTCACAGCTGGTGAGCTTCTCCTTTACAGGGTTGAGTGACTAAAAAACCCTCTTTCAGCCTAAAGGAATAGATTTTATCTCAGCCTGCCTTAACCGGGGCTATGCAGGCACAAGTGTATGTCCTCCACACCACCCCTGAGCTCTCAGTGTGGCCCAGGAGATCCAGCACAATTCAGAACCATTTCAATCTCTGCTGAAGGCTGCAGCCTGTTTGGGAATGGTGTTTGCAAACCACGGGCATGCAGGGCAGATTCCAGCTCTCACCATGGGCTTGTGCAGTAATTACCACTGGTATTAATGAATTTATGAGAGAACATCAATGGGGAATGTACCCCAAAGTACTGAATTTAGAAATATAATATGAACAGCAATGCTGCTACAGGACACAATTGGAATTCAGGCCTTTCCAACACCGTAACAATTTTGAGGATGTCAGTGACTATTTTCATATACAGACAGCCTTTGCTTTTGCATTTTCTTTTATAAATGATGAAATTAAATTTGCACTGTTACTTCATTTGGGCTCCCCTCCTTTTATGTTTAAAACACAACATTATTGCAGGCTTACTTTATGGGTAGAGTAACTAAGAACAATACAAGCATCATAATGAAAAAGATGTGCAGCATTTTACACTGCATAATAAATGTGTGTCCGTATCAATGTAAAACATACAAATGGCAATAATTTAACACTGAATATTTTTCTGCCTTTAATTAAAATAAACTAATAAAGATTTCAGAGATGCATTTGCTTTAATAGAATGCAGAGTTATAATTGGTGACCTATTTTAAGCAATTTAATTTCCCATGACCTGTTTTCCAAATTAACATAGTAATAGAAGAATGTTTATTGTGTTTGGGAATATAAGTTTCTCCTTCAAAGATGTCATATGCCTTTGTGATTTGATTTAAAGGTGTGTTCTTTTATTAAAATGTTCATATAAAGAGCTTGTAAATTATGTAAATGTTTCTTTTTATGGCATTTAATAAGTCTAGAATTTTAAATCAAAGCACAATCAAAGAAAATAAACAAGGACATACTGAAGATTCAGAAGATCACTTTAAAAAAAGCATATCAGCTGGGTCATACCAAATTCATTTGAATCTACTTTTTCTTACAGCATTCATAAGAATACTTTTCCCAACTATTTTATAGCATTCTTGTGTTTGTATATACACATAAACACACCCAGGCACAAAATTATGTATTTTACACACACGAGCTCAATCTGCAGCTGTTTGGAGATGGCTCTTTTTGGAATCTCATTAAACTCTCGTGGCATTGTGTGCCAAGGGCTGATTAGGCGTTATTTAAAAAAAAAAAATTCCCTTGTGTGATTTTGAGGCACCTGAATTATTCACAAGTTGCACAGGGGGCCCATTTATTTCCTGGGCCTGATGCTTCTGCACCAGCTGAATGCAGCAAAGAGTGAGTTCAATCAACACTTACAACAGAGCCCAAGCCCAACAGTTGGGGCTGAGTTTTAAACATTAAATCCTCACCTTTAAAGAATAATGCCCAGATGACTTGCAAATGGATTTGTTGATAATAATTTTTTTTATTAACTGATTTTAGAGAGTATTTTTATTTTTTCATGGCCCTTCTTCAGCAAACAGGCTGATAAAATGGTAAACTGAAATGCTTCAGGACAGGGGAAGTCACAAGAGGTGAAGATTCTGCAGAGATCTGGGAAAGCCTCTGCCCCTCTTGTTCAGGGCAGCTGAAACCCCTGCCCAGGTAACCAGCACCACCATCATCCAAAAATGAGTCCTGCACGTGTCACACTGCAGGTAATCCTGTTTTTCATTACAGAAGCAATGATTTTCAAGACTTCAGAAGAACTCCAGTTTGTTTGGTACAGGAGAAACAACCCAAGATTAAGGCAAATGTACTAAAAAAACAGGAAAAACATTTATTGACTTCTCAAACACACTGTAGATGGGAGTGCATTCCTAGATCATAGAGAGTAGGCGAATTGTGTCAAGGTGTTATGCAGGGTTAATGAAATATGCCACCTCTGTCTAAAACCACTTCTAGTGTTTGCTCTTTTATTTATTTTGTCATGTTGAAATATTGCAGATCAACTTTTTTTTCTTATATTTAAATAGGGTTGCTCATGATTCAAATACACAAATGCACCTAGAATATACCTATGTGCTCATTTGGGTGCTCATACTTATACATATATATATATATTTATATATACACCCCCATAACTGTGCACACACCACAGGTCTCTATGTGCCAAACCCAACTCAGCCACTGCCCAGATACAGTCTCATTCACTCCCACTCTGAAAAGGTGAGAGAGGGAAAAACTCTTTACAGAACTGACCCTTAAATGTGCCAGATCTGCTTGGCCTGCCCCAATCCCTCTCCTGCTCTCTAAACCATCTCCAAACCACCTGTGAAACGTTCGGGACAGCAAAGGCACATGTTTAACAAGGGGGAACTCTCCTCACGGTGTTCTTAAATATGCAGAGTGAGTTTAACAGGGGGTCACCTGCTTGGCTGGATCTCCAGGTGAGGAGCAGGACATCAACACCAGACAGATGACAGCCTCCTCCTCCAGCTCGTCTCAGGGCTCAGACAGCCACGTGGCATCATTTCAGCAGCACAACCCCACCGCAGAGGAGATGCTCTGTAACAGCTTGTTACAGCCCCATCTGTTAGGAATTTACAGCTAATGTATCTTACAGCATGGGATTTTATAGGTAAGAGAGAAGTGTTTGGCCTGGTTAGGAGATCTCTGCGTGGCTCTGTTCGTGATTTCACTGCCTGACACGCTGGGTTTAGTATTTTGGGGAATTGGTATTAAAAATATCAATGATTCATCCGTCATTGATAAACACGATGGGATCTTCAATAAACCTGCTCCAGCAGCAGTATCTTTATATATGTATATATAGATAGATGAATATGTCTCCTGCATGTGTTTCAAGCACGATTCCCTCGGAGCAGTCCGAGCTGTAAGGTACTTTATGCTCAAATCCAAGCTTTGTACCCTGACAGTTTAAACCGTGAGCTCCATGGAAGTGCAGGGCCTGAGGGCTGATGGAATTGGGGTGCACAGCAGGGCCCCTCAGACTGCTGATGCTGTGCAGGCTCCTGGAAGCATTGAGAAGAAAAGGTCAAGTCCCTCAGCCTAATAAGTTTTCAAGCTGTTTCTGTTACATTATTTGCTCTTTACAGCCTTGTTGAAGCACCCAAGAGCTGAAGGCTCTGCCCGGAAGACTCAGAGAGAATGAGTGAAATGGCTTAGGGTAGAGAAAGCAGGACCAAATCAGTCCTTTACTCCAAAGACTAAGGTTAACAGAGTTCTGCTTTGCATCTGCCCATGGAGTTGAAGCCCTCCCTGCAGCCAGATCCCTAAAGCACCAACAGTCTCAGGGTTAGATACATCCCATAACCCCAGGAGGTACACACAGACCACCCAACAAGCACACCAGGACTGGAGCCATCATGTTTTACCCCTCACTGATGTGATGCTGTGTGTCCTCCCTGCTCCAGTCACCCCAGCAACCCTCGTCAGAGAGCAGGAGAAATGGGGAGAGAAAGCACTAAAATAGACAATAAAGAGAACACTTCAGAAACCTATCCAAAGGGGATCTTTGAAAATCATTGATTTCTGGGTTTCAAGAGAGGAAAAGGAAGAGAAAAATAATTCAAGGGAAAAAATAGCAGCCCTCAAAACACAGGCTTCTAGCTGCTTAAATTTCCTATTGCCTTCAGGAGCAGCAGCCCAGGTTCACTGGGGTTTAATGCTTGTGCTGCTGGATCTGACCCCCAGTGTGTGCTTCACCAGGACACTGCTGTAACACAAAATCAGCCCAAAATACCATCACGTTTTTGGCTGCTCTAACATCACTTCCCACCCTGGGGCAAATCTGACTCCAGAAAAGCATCCACTGACAGAAACAGCCTCACGTGGGAGCAAAAAACCCCGTCCCTCCATTTCCTTTCTACTTGATTTTTAAAGGCTCTGAAGCGAAGGCGGGAGGAGGGGAGCATCTGAAGATCTCTGCGTGTCTCCTTTATTCTGGGGGTAACAAGGAGAAGCATTTTGCTGCTCGGGGGGTGCCCAGTCAGTGATCTGAGCAGCGAGTTACATAACGCCGCCGAGGGGCTGACAGACAGCCGGGCTCTGCAGGGCACATCAAAGCGCCCGGGTGACGACACCAACCACGCGAACACAGCTTGAGTGCGCTCGCTGTCGCTCCAAAAGGCGTCCTCGTGCCAGCCTGCCTCGCTTCAATCCGTGCAACGAGCTCATCTCGACCTCAGCATCTCCCCCCACCGAATGCTGATGCTTTTCTGCGCTGTCTTCTCTCCTTTAGGGCCTGCTGGTCCAACGCCCCACAGCATCATTGACCCCTCAGGTTGCCTGTTCTTCCCTCAGTCTCACCTTGTTTCCACTCTTCTATTCCTCCTCCAGTCCAGCAGCAAAAATACTGCTGAAATCAATAATTTTGGGTCCTATATAGCACAAAAAAAATTATTTCTGTGGTTACCGGCCTGGAATATCCACATAGCTCTGCCTTGACCTTATGTGCCCTTGGTTAAAGGGATGTTCCATTATTAATCCAGCTTAGAGCTGGATTAACTTTTAAAGATACAAAAATGCCACAAGCCAAGGAAGGTGATATATTTTTGGCTGGTTGGAACTGGCAGACTGCGGGGCAGGGTTAGCAAGCATCTAGAGCTTAGGAGAGGTGCTTTTAGAAACAAATCCTGATGAAAAAACCCCAGACAAACCACCCTAAAATAAATTATGTAATCAAGTGGCAGCCAGCAGGTCATGCAGGACAGTTATCATCCCCCAGATATATTTGTACTCGATGAGAAATTCCTGTTACGGATCGAATCTGCCCAGTCTGGAAAGCAGAGTCACGTTCCCACCTGACAGCAGGGATTTTGGAAGGGGAGGGATGAGAAAAAAGAAATTCCAAAGAAGAGAAAAATGTGCTGAAGAGAAAAACATTTAAGTTCTGCTCCAAAGCCTACAAAAATGATGTCAAGGGGAGGTTTTTGTTTTCCTCTTTTCGATAGACATTGGGCTGTGTCCCTCCCTGGAGGACAGTTTCCAAATGTGGCCTCTCTAATGAAGCATTGAGAATCTGCATTTGGAGGCTGAAAATTCACAGTGATTGCAGCCCCCCAGGTAGAGACTCTGCCTCATTTGCTGTTTGACCGAACTGAGCATGGGGTGGGCATTGCTGGAAATGAGACCTGACTAGCAGGAACATGACCAGGAAGAGAGCAGAGTGATGGTTGTGGTTAGTGAAATGTGGATTTTCACAAGCACCTGCACAAAGACAGCTGAAATACCAACTTAAAATACCCCCTCAGATTTTAAATCAGGTACTCAGGCTTGTAAACACCTTTAGAATATTAACTTATGTACAAACAGAAAGATGGATTTTAACATATCCTTGAAAACAAGCTCGAAATACTTTTAATGAGTGCCTCTCACAGAACTCTGCACATCCATACCCATGGACTGCTGCTGGCTGCAAATACACATCCATTGTGTTTGCTCCCCTCACTGCCTGGAGAAGGGATTTATGAGCAGGATACCTGCTTTTGACGAGCATTCCAGTGAGGAGCTGAGCAGAAAGGGAGAGGCATGATGCTACAGCATAAGTCTTCAGATGCCAAATAAACCAGGAACTGTTGAGCTGCTACTGTTTTGCTCATTGCAATAAAGTTCCTTGTTCAGCATAAAAAGGAGGCAATTCTGGCAGGTTTATCTCTATTATCATGTATCAAACATGTATAAGCAAAAATAGTCAGATAATGAGAAAAATTACCTTTGAATAAGCATCACGTAAAAGGAAATGGTTAAGATCTGCCATGAATTATTCAAGCAGCTCCAAATATAAATTGCCACAAATAGCAAGACAAGATTTTTTGCCTTTCTGTGTGTTGCACATGTCCTGCAACAACCCAAACAGCACATTCCACTCTGGAAGCTGCATACGGAGAATTGCATCGCCTCGAGGAAATCCAATGGGAGGCAACGATGTACAGGACAGATTATGCTCCTCCTCGCCTTACAGCTTGCATATATATATGTTTTAAAGCCATTTTGTGCAACTAGGAGCTCTCAGCACATTATGTCCCTGTTGAAAGCCCACTACTACACCCAGAGGGTTTCACAGAAAATACTGCAGCTGAGGGGAAGCCTGGGTACCTCAGCTGGAAATTAGGGCCGTGGAGCTGCAAGGGAATCCAGGCTCCGGTATAATTAAGAGGGATTCTTCAATAAAAAGGCCATTTTGTTACTGCAATACTGACAGTAATTTAGATGCACATGGAAATAAAAAAACACTGGCTGGTGGCTAACTAAACCTGTGTAAATCTGTTTGTACCAGCAGGGCTGCAGCAGGCAGGTCAAACAGCAGATTTGGCACGGGGATGGTGGCACTTGGGCTCGCCTGCCTTTTCTAGGACACAGCACGCAAAGGACAGTGCTAATCTGCACTTGTGCTTGTCTGAGGCTACAGGGAACAGAACTGCTCTCCTCTGACTTTGGTCACTGTGTAACACCTCTGACGCCTGATCAAATTAAACAGATCGAAGGCAGAGGGGCATCCTCATGTGACCTGTGAGAGCCTGGATCAGCCCCTCTCTGCATCCACAGGATTCTGCATCCTCCCTCCTACTCAGCTTCCTCCTTCACCCTTCCCCTCAGCCTCTCCTTTTCTTTAAAAATTTGGGTCACCTTGCTTACACTGGCACAGATTTGCCCAATGAAAACTGCTCTTGTGCAGTCCCCCAGGGTAGGAATAAAGTGGGGATTGATGCTACAGGGAGAGACATGTCTCTCCGTGCACAGGAATTCAGTTCTCTCTGTCTGGGGGGAATATACAGATAAGCATTTATATTAGGGTTTTATTTCACAGTACTCCAGACAAAGTTCAGAATATTCCAAACATGTAATCCACAGAAATGCATTGCTATTCTTAAATGCTCAGAGGAAAACAGAAGTCTTTGCTTTATGAGTATTTTTTTTTACCCTTTCTTTATTAAAAACAAAACGAAACAAACAAAACAAAGCAAAACAAAACAAACCCAACAATTTCTCTGCTGCTTTGAAAGCAGCACACATTTGTGTGTGCCCACTGCTTGAGAATCTCTCTGCCTTGCCCAAGGAGCATGTGCCTAGCTCGAGTCCCCACGGTGAGTGGCAGAATCTGCCATATGGAGGTCACCTTGTCCAGGTCCATAAATAGCTCTTTTTCCTAAGCAGGGAAGGGAAGGAGCTAGTGAGAGTAATGAAAGAGGAGGCTAGCTCGCATCCGTGGCACTGATTGGTGCCAGGGTTACAGCACGCAGAGACTTGTCATGCCAGCAGCAGCGATACCGTCAATCTGCAGGCACAGAAGTCACCTCCTTCCACCGTGGAAACATGTGCCAGCCAGTTTTTCATTTCAGCTTTCACACAGGGGTTTGGATGCCTTTCAGGAGTGGAGAACAGATACTTCAGAAAAGGTGTCCTTGGGGAGACAGCAGCAGGCCCCAGGCAAAGGGATTTGCTGCTTAAGGACACAGGTAGGGGGCTGCCAAGTGGGTCCCATGCTGCGGGTCAGGGCATGGAGGGGGTTTGATGAGCAGCACCATCCAACCCCCCCACTGATGCTGAGAGCTCTGTAAAGGCACAGGCATAAAATTATTCAGGTACAGTGACAAAACCACTGTCATTCAGCCCCCCAGTTTGTGGCAAGGACTCCTCTTCCACGCACTGACAACCAGAGATGGAAAGATTAAGAACTGCACCTTGTGCAATGAACCTTTTTGTTTTATTCAGCTTTCAAGATACCAACAACTATGAAAATGCAAAACCACCTGATAGCCAACAAGGTGCTCAGCTAGAACTAAGTAATTGATACCTTCATTTAAAACCAGACTGGATCGTGTCAGCCAGAATGTCGTGTCAGAATGACTTTCACAGACCAGAAAGCACACTGAGGTGTTTGCACTGCAACATCCTGGGGAACAATGGGGAATTAAGGAAAATATTGCAAAAACAATATTCCCAGGTAAATCACAGGAAATTTAAAGAAGGATAGAATGCAAGGAGGAAATAAAACTGGTTTTTATTTGATTATAATTAAAAATTGTTTTAGCTTGCAAACACCTGAAGTCTGAACTAGCACCTCCCTCCTTTTGCCTCAAAACATTAAGCTGATAAGTCATATCAGGATATAAGGTTAAGGAGAAGGCAGGCGCATCAATCTTGATGCACTCAGATTTCAACTTTTTTAGCAATTTACACCTGGTAGTAGGGAGGTGGTAACCCAGCTGTTACCACCCCTTTGTGAGGGTGATGCTAGTGCCCTGCTCTGCATCCTGCTCAAAATGATCCCCTCCCATTTGTCAATAGAGGAAGGGAAGAGCACTTATCCCTCCACGACATCTTTTTGCATCCCACAGGCTGCAAATCCCTGGTTTGATCTTGTTCAGTGTGGAACATCTGACATGCCTGTGATGGGGAAGCTTTAACTGCTCTTATTCCTTCTTATGATACCCCTGCCTATAGGATTGGATGAAAGGGATGAACAGATGGATGGATCACGTATACACACTGCAGAGCCTTTATCCTTCTCTAGGTGTTGGTTTAAGCGATGCACAGTATTTTTAAATAGCCTCTTCTCTTTTTCCTTTCCCCTTCACAAGTTTTCCTCTAATGTTCCTCCCCTCAACAGTCTCTTCCCCCCTCTCCCATATAAACACTTTGAGCTCAAGTTTTGATATATAAAAAAACACCCAACCATGAAGCAGCCCTAAGCCAATGTTTCCTTTGTCCTTGCTCTTTAAAAGCTGTAGTTGCTGCTCAGATGAGGTAACGGGCCTCATAACACAAGAAGTATGTTTTTCAGAACTTAATGTCCTCTGCCACAGATGTCGTCTCTGCCAGAGGCTTATTAACACCTCAGAAGAGCAAAGCCCTGCCCACAAAGGGAAGGGAATCTAAAGAAGATACACAAACAAAGGAGGTGAATGTTAAAAGCAGCTAATGAGGGGGAAAAAAACCCTCCACCTTCCCATCACGGCACTTCAGAACAAGTCGCATTGCCAAGCACTAAAAACCTGGGGATTAAAGAGACAATTTAGGAAGAACTTGATGTGGGCAATGGAAATCTCCTGGAAGATTTTAAAAGAACACAGAAGATCAGCGCAGATATTTGGGGGAAAGAAGAACCACCTAGAAAGAATATATATGTATGCATATGGACAACTTTGCCAGGACTAACAGAAAAGCTATTAAGAAATAATCAGGCACATTTATTTCCTATAAAGAAGACTCAAATTTGAAGGGAAATTGAAACAGGGGGGCATGCATAGAGGTTTCATTATCAAGAAAGATGTACATTCAAAGGAACTAACTGAAAAAGCAAAGTTGTTTCTTTACCAACTTTTCTCCTTAAACCAACCAAGAAGCACTCAAATAAAATATCCACCTCCCTGACTTGTCTTTCCTGCTCTGGAAATGCTATGTGGTGTTTTTCAAATTATTTTATTCACCCACTGAGGTACTTGATCCTTGTTTTTGGTTTCCAGTACTTCAAGGCCACCCCAGGGGCATTCAAGCACCTCTGCCAGCGTGTCCATAGGCATCCCATGGGGCTCCCACCACCTCAGGCACTGAGATGGAGTTTCCCTTCTCTTTCTCTCTGGGGCAAAGTGGGGCAGGTGTCCCTTGGCAGGTGTCCCTTTATTCTTGTGGAGAAGCTGAGATAGGTCATAAAGAGCAGGATTTTCTTGCCAGAGCAAGATCCTTGCTCAGAGACTCATGTGACTGGCAGGAATATGGCAGAGTTCTGAGGCCAGACTGGAGGTAAGACTCCTTGTATGACAAATTGATGGGCAAGAAATAATTACAGGGCCTCAAAAATCAGCAGAAATAAACAATAAGTCAGGATGCTCAAAAGGGCACTATGAGTGATCTGAGCCACAGCAAGGACAATAAAATCAGCCCCTGAGAGTGTTGCTATTTAAAGAAATGTTTCATATGGAAATGAAAAGCCCATAGAGGGATGAGCTGGGTTCATAACACACATAATGCTAAAACTGCCTGGCATTTATCCCCAGTGCAGCACACAGAGGCTGCAGGGATCATAAAACATATCACAGGGGTTAAGAAAACTCAAGGGGCTAAAAGGATTCAAAAAGCTCTTAAGCCAGGTTAGACACTCCTGCAAAAACTGGATGATAATTAAAGCCTTTCCAGATAGTTAAGTTGCATTCACTCATTCAAGGAGAGGCAAACTTTTAGCAGGGTTGTCACAATTCCTGCCTCTAGCATGAAAAACAAGTCAATGTGAAAATCATCCTGAGCTGCTCCGTACAGAACTGAGACTGCAGCAGACACTGAACAACCCATTCCTTGCAAAGAGCTGAATCACTGAAATATCCTGGTCACACAATGGGGCTAGAAGGACCTTTGCAGGAGACATTATTTTCCCTGTGGTACCTTTATCTGTCACATGGAGGGGTCATAATTCCTCATCCCTTGAGGCTGTCCAATACAGCCTTGTTAACAGCTCATGTGCATGGAGAGGAGACCCATGGAGCCCCAGCTCCACCCCAGGATCAAGCATCATGTCTTGGCCACTGGGTGCACGGCAACGAGTATTATAATTTTTCAAATTGGCCACCCCTTTCAGAGGATCCCTCCCCAGTCTTGTCAGCTGTCCTTTCCTCTGCAGGGCTGAGCCAGACCAAAGAAAAATCAGGATCATTCAAAGGGCAGAAGGATGCAGTTTGCCTCAGATGGTGCAGGCTTGGATTGCTGTCAAAGAACTGAATCTTCTGCAGAGATTAACAAGCTCCACAGGTGCAGGGGAAGAACAGCCTCTTCGAACACAGGAGAAGAAAAACACACAGTATGGAAAAATGCCCACTGCCTGACTCGCTACTGAAACTGTTAAACAACTGTCAGTGGGTTTTCTGGAGGGAGGTTGGGAGATACAAAGGTGTGGAAATAGAGAAAGCAGCAGCCGCCGATGTCCCACAGGAAGGAGACAGCGGCCAGCGCTAGGAGATACAATCTGATCCTTTGTGTGTTCTGCAAGTTGCCTTGTTGGAATCAAAGACCGTAGAAAACCAGTTTGTGAAATAATGCTGGTGACAGAGCAGCACCTCCCCGTGTCAGGGCTGTTTCACAGAGTGGGGCTAATTCACCTTTTGTCTGCCTAATAGTACTGCAAAACCAGAATCCCTCCGAGCAGAGAGACTGAGCTATTTCATGCTGCAAACTCTTTGCAGGCAGCCTGACTACAGAACAGGCTCTCTAAAGGATTTCTGAGTAGCAATGAGCCTCAAATGGAACTTCCCAAAGCCTTTCTATCCCATGGAGAGCAAAAAATGTGGCAGGGAAATACCAGCTTCTCAGGGAAGGGGCGTAAATAGCTCTAAGTGGGTATGGCAGCAAAAGCAATGTGATAATATGAAGGAAGAGCTGCTGAGATTATCAGTTCCTGGCATTATATTCCCAAAACACTCCTGAAGCCTCACAGCTTCCATATGGCTCATCAGACACATACAATAACATGATGGCTCAGAACATTCAGTCCTATAGAAAGGAAACAAGAAACACAGACACGTCCCTGTGCTCCTGCACACACACAGCAGCGACACCAGGGCCTGGAACAAAAGGAACAGGAGCAAATTCTGTGTTGGAGTCAGCTTCCTCCAGGCCTCCTTGTCACAAGTTCATTGTGAGCATCAAACCTTTGCAGAGAGGGTTTGTGTGCTGCTTCCACACAGGGTGCAGATCCCACAGAGCCAGCAGACCCATCTACTCAGGTGACATATTTTGGACTCAATGGAGATATGATTCAAACCCAGGCTCCCTCGGGGCATCCTGCAGGCCTCTGCTGCAGACCAGGGGGTATCACCAAGAACTTTCACAGCTCTCTGATAGCCTGACAAAAAATCCTGCCTATGAGCAAACTGGAGAGCAATTCTGCTGGAGAAAGTAAAGCTGTACTAAAGTGACTCTGGGTGGTGGTGGCTCTGTGCAAACACAGCTGTTGTCACATCTTAGTGACATAGAAGCTGTGGATGTTCCATCCCTGGAAGTGTCCAAGGCCAGGTTGAACAAGGCTTGAGCAACCTGGTGTGGTGGGAGGTGTCCCTGCCCATAGCAGGGGTGGAATGAGATGAGCTTTAAGATCCGTTCCCACCCAAAGCTTTCTGTAAATCTGTGATTCCATGACAGCTGAATGGGGCCTCAAAGTCCTCATCCCTCTGCACTACCAACAGAGAGAGGTTTTAAGAGAGCAGAAGTTGTGACTAGTCGTGCTAGAAAATCTTGGCTGTTCCCCAGATCTTTCCTAGATGATGTCCTTGTGTGGCAAATCTGGCCCATCCCAGAGCTGCTGGAATCACGGTCTTCGTTGGCTGCAGCATTTCATTTTCAGTATGAGGAAAGATCAGGCCTGTAGTGAGCTCCAGAAAAACTTCTCAGTCATGGCTTATAACCATGAAAACTCCTTCCCCAGCCTACCGAGGCTTAAAAAGATGCAGTTTCAGTTTCTGTGATTCTCTTCCAAGACTGATAAGCCAGCAACAGTATTTCTTGTTTCTCAGTCATCTGTTCTTCAGTTTTCAGAAACTATTTCAGTTCTACAAATTGGCCTGCCATCTTTTTCCTTCTATGAGACTTTAGAAAAAGGATGAATCACCCTTTTTATATTTACTTTTCCAAGTGGAGGGTCTCCTTCACAAAGTAACTCGCTCCTAATATCCACTGCACTGTTCCTTCTGTGGTACCTCCCATTTCTTTGATGCTTCCTCTTTCCTCACCAAGGGGCTTGTTTGTTTTTTTTAAATAAGCAAAACCTAATTCTTGGTTTTCTTGTTCAAACTCCTCAACCAAGCTCCTTGAGGAGTAAAGTAGGCATACAGAAAGTTAATGAGAAATTCTCCCTCTATCCCTCAGGAGTGAAGAGGGGATAATTTAGGTAGTGTTTGGAACCAGCTCCGACCCTTTTAAGATTATCCAGCATCACTGCAGGAGGAGGAGGAAGATCCAACTGTCCTACATTTTACTTGTAGATGCTACCACTGCTAACAGAGCATGGCTTTTCTTCCATGGTTTTTTTTTTTCCCCATGGCTTTTCTTCCATGGCTTTTCTTCCATGGCTCTGCCAGGTCTGAACAGAGTGGGCAGAAGGAGCTGCTGTGCTGAGCACACAGCCCTGTGCCAGCGCCCCAGCAGCTCCTGACAATAAGTGTTAATTTCCATCACTTCCCTCCACTGGACACCCCGAAAGCTGATGACTGGTTATGGCACCTTCCGCTGGATGCGATCACCTCATCATCTCCTAATTAGCCAGATCAGCTTTCCTCCTCATCACGAGCAGCCACGGAAAGCCTTCTCCCTCTTCCCAGGAAGGGCTCTCCCCCCGCTCTGCTCTGCCGCGCTTCACCCTGGGAAATGTTTTGTGATACTTTGGATCCCTTGTAAACCGTATTCTTCCATTTGGGCAGTCTTTCAACTCCATGAAAGTTACACGTTGTTTTCATTTCTTCTCAAGTACCTCAGGTCAAAGAAAGACCTGTGTCACAGTGGCTCTAAAAGCCTAATAAAGTCTTTCATCCAGAGACCTGCTTGCTGGCGCAAAGTCAGGGAAAACAAACTAAGTCATCGAGTGTTGTTCAAACTGTCAGATCCTTTTCAGCATGCTCTTCCTGCCAGCCTGTTCGTGTGCGTTTGGGGGCTGGGATGGGGAGGAAGGGAAGGGGGGAAAAAAATTCCTGATGGCAGAAAGCCCATGGAACAACTGGCACCTTTCCAAAGCAGCCTCCCCCCGGCCCCCAGCCCGCCTTCATGGGCACAGGCGTCTGCCAATCTGTTCTGCACACACACACACACACACTGCACAACACAAGTAACAAAATGACTTTCCAACAACTTTGCTCACAAGTGCCACTCTACCCCAAGTTTGGCACCTTGAGCTTTCTCCTCACCCCCGCCTCTCCGGGCTCTGCCTCCCAACGAGCTGGACAGGTTCCAGTGTTTAAAAGCCCATTTAACCACTCCCTTTTGTTTAGAAATACTAAGCCTTGATCTGATTTTATCGACCCTGCTGTGCCAAGAAGAGGAGGAGGATGCTGAGGGTTTCTGAGGATCCTGCAATGAGCTGAAAAGCTCCACGAGCCCTTCAAGAAGGGCTTTGCCCACTTTGCAGCAGCCCTTGTGCTATTGTGGAGCCCCAGAAGGAGTGTACCATTTATGGGACCACACAGGATGGCTTCCCCTCTTGCTGTTGTGCACATTTCTCCCTTTGAAAACTTCATTATTGGCACTGAGGAGCTGAAATTCAGCTCTGGGCTTGGCTGGCACTGTCTTTTGATGGTTAAATAGCTTTCTTTACACTCTTCACCTTGTTCAGTGCTGCTATGCCCAGAAAAATCAGAGCAGCAGGGGAGTGAGGCGAAGAGGCATGAACAGGACCTCTGCTCTGATTGACAATTGTAATCTTCCTGGGTATTGTTAGGAGACATCTTTCTGCACTTGATAAACCCAGCATGATTACATGAAACATATCCTTTTAAAATATATTTCTCTTTTTCATAAAGCAGGTAAAGCCAACTGCATTTAGAGGTAATTTCAATCCCTTTGTACAGTGTAGTATTTGGATGCCCTCTTAAGGATGCTGGGTTTGAAAGTTTGTCTTTTCTCATAACCCCAGAGAAGCTCTTAGAAGGGTTGTCAGAATACAAGTCAGACACAACCAGAGAGCTCTGGAATAACAGGAGACCCTTCCCAAAAATGCATCTCCATTTCCCACATGATTATTTCTTCGAGCAAGAACACACATTCTGTGGAAAGGTGTAACCACATACTGACCACTGAGATCATCAGCCATGTTTTGGTTCAATTCTTCATCTCCATCATCCCACCAGTTCTGTGCTGTGGCTCATCAGGGCACTGCTAAACAGGGGGAGGAATTTAAACATCCACAGAGCTGCTATAAATTTGAATGAATACGAATAGTTTCTCATCTATGGCAATTTGCACCAATCAAGGCTGTACCTTCATGTATCCGGCAATCTGGAGGAAAGAGTCTGCCTCCTGCCAGGCAGTTACTGACACATTTTTAGCTTCCCTACGCTGGCTCTGCCCTCCTCTACTTTTCATTTCCCACCAAAGAGAAAATATAAAGGAAGTGATGATGAACAGGCAGCTGTGGTCAACAGAAGAAGTAGCATGATCGAGAGAGATCCTATCTAAAAAGTTCACACAGGAACAGCCTCGCTGGCATTGGGAACAGCAGAGCCTGGAACAATATCACTGAAAAACAAATTACACACAGGCACTATCCAAGTCCAAACCAGTCAGATATTTTTGATATCCTGCAGCTTCAAAGGGGATAACAGGCAGTTGAGTGCTAGTGCTGAAGATCACGTTAGCCCCACCGGATTATTCAGGTCATGCTAAACAGCAAATTCAGTGGATTAAAAGAGTTCTCATTCCTGCTGTGCACTTTTAACAGTCTGTGAGTTACACAGAGGGCTGAGGATGCTATGTACGTCGCACGTCTTGTGCAGCACTTTATAGTCAGACAAGCTCAGCAAGGGGCATCTGCCTTCCTAAAAATTGCCATTGACCCACTCCTGTTCAGGAACACTGAGAAGCCAATGGACTCACCCAGCAGCTATGTGAAAATCTCTTTGCCAAGCCATGCAGAACTCACTTTTGTGTCTGCAGTGCATCGGCGCTGTATTACCATGACAAAACCAAATTGCCAGCATTGAGGACAGTCTTTGCTAACACAACAGCCCTTCTCTGGTAATAAACTCGTGCGCACAAATGACGGCACAATGAGGGGATGTGGAACCACTAGAGGATCTCTGGGGTAGCAGCCAACAGCTTTTCAGCCTTTTTCTTGTCTGACCCCAGTCATTCTCCACGCAGGCATTAGTGTAAAGTTCAGCAGCACAAAGCTTGGCCAACATCAGGGCGGTGTCATTGTCTCACATCAATGTACAATTCCTGCAATTGCTGCAGAGCAAAAGGCAGCGCAGCCCCAGTTGTCACTGCCAAAACATTTTGGGGGTTCTGCTGTGTCTAGCACTATCCTTGTTCTCATTATGGGTCAGTGAAGTTATGGGTGTTTCTACAGAATGTCCAAAATCTGTGTGATACCAAACCCACTAACACTGAAACCACCCACAGTAATTAAGGCTGTATTTCAGATGTCAATTACAAGTCTTTTGTAATCATTACAAATGGAGATATACTGGGACAGAAGGTCCTGGGACAGGCAGGAAGAGAAGCATCCAGGTCTGACCCAATTCCTACCACGTTCTTGGCGACCCCCAGCCCAGCACAAGAGACAGAGCTCCCCAGGACCATTCTGTGGTGACCATTGCTCACTTGAAAAAGCAAATCCTTCAATGGGTGAGTGAGCAAATGGCAAATAAATGAAAAGAGATACTTCTGCGTGATTTTTCAAAATACCTTCTGCTGAGGTGGAGTCTCTTATTTCAATCAGTTATGAACTGTACAGATGTCTTCCCTTCAGGGGGAGCAGCAATGAGGTTTGCCCTCTCCTCCACTGCCCATGCTGGAAAACTGCTAGGAATGAAATATCATTGAGACTTCTACCTCTGTCAAAACTGGGAGAGATTAGCTGACAGGCTAAAAAAAAAAATATCATGGAAACTGATAGACAGAGAAGCCTACACACTGCTTCGTATGGCACAGAACTGTTTTCCCCTCCAAAAAAAAACTGGGATAAAAATGAAAAGGGTCAGTTCTTGAGCAGGTCAACACATGGATACAAGCTTGTTGGCATGGGCTGATGGATTCCTTGTGGAGGCAGACAGCTCTCCTGAGATTCAATGAACAATGTAAGAGAAGGATTTGGTTTAGAGTATAACGCTAAGTTGCACACAAGGGTTTGGGAAGAGAATTATTCCCAGGACTAAACTCAATCTTCAGTTTCACAGAACAACTTTGACCTTAAAATCAGCACATTATGGACTCAAGTCCCATGCTTGCACCCAAATCTATAAGCTGAGTAGCCTTTTTTCCACTCATAATGACCATCTTACTGGTGTTTTAAGAGAGAAGAGAGCAAAATTTTAAAAGACACCGTACCCATGAAGTCCTCAACAAACATTGCATTGATACAATATCAGTGCAGCATTCACAGCAACAATTTGACAAAGGTTTTTTCCATAAAAGTTTGAAGATATTCCTGAGTACTTTTTCAGCTGAGAAAAATCACCCAGAGCTCCCACAGAGGACATCTCGAGGGTAAGAGATGGCAAAGCCAAACATTCATCACCAGCAGATCAGGGAGCAGATGGAAAAACCACAGAAAGAGGTTGCACTGAGTTTGCTGTTTCTTTAAGTCGCTGATGGATTCACACATGATGCAACTAGACACAACACAGCACTTGCATCTTCCTGCATCAGTGATTCTGCAGACATAGATCTTCCCACCCTCCTTTTCCCCCTTCCAAGGCCCAGATGTAATTTTTGTCTGCAACTGGATACACTCACTTTCTGCACACAAGCCCAGCAAAACAAAACATCCCATTTTCAGTTCACAGAGCTGCCACGGCAGAAATAAATATTATTTTGTTTGTTGGGGTTTTCTTTCTGGTCACTGTTGTTTTGTTTTCCAAAAATCATTGTTCTGCAGAACTATTTATTACAGCACATTCTTCCTCATTTGAAACTTTGCAGTTAGCTGAACAGTAGTTAGGTTCTCAGTGAAGAAGCCAATCCTTCCAAGCCAAACCCCAAATTTCTCCGAAATCTCAACCTTTAGGCAACTTACTTAATTAAAAAACCTGAGACAAGCACTCTTCCCACTTCAGCAGGAAATGACCCAACACAAATCTCTGCTGCACTGCCATGGTTTGAAAGCAGAAGGTGGGGGGCACCTTTGGGTTTGCCCCTCTGCTTGGAGCATGCCATGGATGAGGGAAGGCTGCTGGGCACTAAGTAGCCCATTCCTTACTCCCTGAACTCTGTTTGCAATTGGTATCTGAATTTTTTGAGAGACAGGGAGCAACTGGCTGCCTGATGCCCCAGGAGTTTAGGATAAAACTGAGAGCAGAGCAGCAGCCTCACACCCACCACCACTGGGGCTGTATTTTCAGAAGCACATTGCTTGATGATGCTGCTTTCAGGAAGGAGATGAGTCCTTCTTGGGAGAGAAACCTACATAAGTTAGGGCTTTATGGTCCTGGCTCAAGCGTGTGTACAGGAGCCTGAACTCTCTTTGCAGGGGGCAGCTTCAGGAATTAGCCTCTGTTTTCACCTTCCCTCTCCCTTCTCACTTCAATTGCCTGATCTGGTGGTAATTTTCCTCTCTCTGGTGCCTCCCTACCCATCCTTTCCTTCTCTCTTCCCACCCTGTCAGCCAATGACAAAAATAGAGATGAGAAGAGACACAATTGCATAAAAGAAGGGATTTTTCCATCTTTAATCGCAGAGGGGGATTGGTTTGCGCTCTGCCTCGCTGCAAAAGCTTTGCAGGTTGGGCAGGTAAAATTTGAAGGGAGGCTGTGTGATGCATTGAGCTGAGCTGGCCCTTGACCTCCAGCTCCCTGCCTGCTCTGCTTCCAGCTCTAGTGAAGGCACCAGGCGTGAAATGGCACCAGCAGTGCTGCTGGGTGCTTTTCTGAGCAGCCTTTGAGAGGAGGGAGCAGCCATCTCAAATGTGCTCTGTCCGTGGTGTGCGCATCTTCCTCGGGCACACCTGGGGAGGAACATTGCTCTGGGTTTGCAGCACTAACAAAAAAAGCACTTTTCTGTGCACACACTGGCTCTGTGGCTCAGCAGATATAATGCTGTTGTACTCCAAGATCAATTTCTATTTAAAAAACCTCAGTTACTGATAACTTAAGAATGAAGGAAAAAGAAAAACTAATCATGCTTACCTTGCTTTTTGGCAGGTAAAGCTTGGGGGGTTTCTTGTTCCTCAAGAGCACTGGACTTTTTGTAGCTAAGGAAAAAAAAGGAAATACTGTAAGAACAAATCAAAAGAAAAAAATTATATCCGTACACCATTTTTTAAAAGCTCTATAGGCTTTATTTTTATCTTTGCATAGTATTAGGGCTGTTCAGATTAAATTTTGCAAAAAAATATTCTCCATAGGTATACCCTCATTTTTGTTGGACAACATCAGTTCTTTGATCTTTATTCACTTGGAGGACTGCTCTTTTCCAGCTCTTTTCTTTCTTGCTTTTTGCCACATTTGAAACTGAGGCTGGCTCAAAACTGCTCCAAGACATCTTATCATTTTCACCAGGGCAGTTTATCACCAAATTCAGTATATTTTTCCATTCCCCAAGAGAACAATTAAAACAATACCAGGTTAACAAAGGATGAATTTCCAGGGACCATCAGCACAACCCGCAAGATGATCCCCCATACAAACCAGGGCAATTTCATGCATTTCCACCAGTACCATGGCAAACTACTCAACCATTTCTGAATGCAGAGGTGGGTCCTCTGACCAATATGTACCGCCTTGCCCTTGCAAGCAGGGGCTCATTGCCTTTTTTTTTTTTTTGCGTCCATTTTCAAGATTTCCAAGAGGAACAGTCCATAATCATTTGTACCAGCACAAACCAGTTTCAAACCACAGGAAAGCCCCAGGAGGAGATGCCAAGCCCATGGCACTACTGGCCTAAGGGACAGCTCACCATGCTCAGGGTTTGATTGTATATTCCCCACACAAAATTAATTGATCCTGTCTTTTCAATAGACCACAAACAGCTCTCAAAATTAACCATGAGGAAGTAGACTCCATTCAGAGATTTGAATCAACAAAATATGAGCACAAAAATAAAATTCTTCCCATTATTGTATTATTTTAATGAATGCTCCTTAGCAGAGCTACAGGAAGGATTTTCTCTAGCGTACTTTGGTCTGGACTTCCTAAACACATTTGAGAAATCTCCCAAAACAATTTTTGTAGAGAAATGGATCTATCAAGATTAAAAACTTCCCCTGGAAATTCACTGTCAATATTTTTTTAACCTACTTTTCTTCCTCACTCCCTCCCCAGGAGCTCTTTGTCTCACATCAGTGCTCTGCCACTCTTGGATCCTATGAGTCCTTCTGCCTCAATGCTTCTTGGGATAAAATGATCTTTCCCAGGAGCTCTGATAGGCTGCTTTAAATCAGTTCTTTCTTGATTCATGCATTTCACAATCCTCTCTCCTCCCCATTCTTACAGCTATAATCACTGGTGAATTTAAATTTTATTTTAAAAAAGCAAACAAACCAAACCAAATACAAAGCAACAAAAACCAAGCCACAAAGAAACAAACAAAATACCCACTAAAAGGCATCCGAAACATCTCTTCCTCCCAAAATACCCATCTTTTCCTGCCAGAAATGACCCCCACTGAGCTGTGCTCAGGATGGCAGCAGGGCTGCCCGAGCCAGATGGAAGCTGCTGAAGACCTTGGAGATCAAGCCACCAGCCTTCAATCTTGACATTTGGTCGTGGGTGGCAGATTTTTTTCCTTTCACACTTAAAAATGTTGCAAACCACAGTAGTTCTCTTTGATGGGGAACTGGAGGCTGATTAACCTTATCTTCTTCTGTGCAGATACAGATGTTGAGACATGATTTCCCACCTGCGCTGGCCAGAACTGGTGCCTGGGCCATTGTTCAAATCACAATCTGACATCTTGAGCCCTACACGCACTAGAGATGTCTAATGGGGTTTTGGTGCCATTCAGGACATGGGAATCAGGGGTAAATAAAGTTTACCCCTTTCTGTGCTGCCCTGAGAACAAGCCCTGACCATCTCCACATTTTTAGCATCGCTACAGAACATTTTCCTGATGGGCAGAAAGAATGAGCCCCGTTTTCCAGTTATGCTTCCCCCAGGACATAGTGCTGAACCAGCAGGACCTTTCCCATCACAGGTGGCAGGAGATGGGACAATGCACCTCCTTTTTTTTTTTTTTTCAATAACGAGGATCCTTCTTCATCTGCTTTCATTAAACCATGTACCTGCACTGTGAGCTCAAAATGACACTTTTGAATAATTTAAGATAACGATAATAGAAACATTAAAAAAAACCTCTCGTAGAGACCAAACCCAATTCCTCTCGCAGCTTCTGAATTAGTTTCTCACTTGTAGCCATTTCTGCTCTATCTTAAGAGCTATTAAAAAAAAAAAAAGTCACGATAGATATTAGGAAATTTCTAATGCTTTTTTGAAAGCACCTATTGCTTAATCTTCTGCAGGACTATTTCTGGATTCCTGTGCAGCTTTCATCTTTACCCTGAGTGTTTTACAAGGCATCTCGCACGCGCACAGCCCGAGTCCAAAGAGGACGGGTTGTTTTTGCGCATTTTCCCTGCAGCTGTTTTGTTCCATTGGAGATGATGCCTCACTGGGTCAGGATTGGTTTGTTTTTTTTTTTTAAATTTGCTTTAAGGGATGAGCTTTATTTACCAGACAACATTAACCATTTGGATTTCCCAGCTCCAAAATTCCTCGCAGGCATTCTGAATATATTAGGGTGGTTTGTTGTTTTTTGGTTTTTTTTCCCCCTTGCTTTTAAAATCTATTTTTAAAGCCCATAATGCTGGGTCTGACACAGCTGGGGACTTTGCTGCTTTTTCATTTCTTTCCTTTCAGGGCGGCAGAAGCACAAACTACTCCTAAAACACCAGGATCAGGACACTGTAATTTTTTCCCCAGCAACATCTGGAATATTAAGAGACTGGAGAGGGATTGGAGTTGCATTGGCTGAACCAATCTCCAGCAGGAGCCTCCCCCTGCTCGCGCGAAGGGAGAAGCAGCCGGAACGTGAGGAGCAGCAGCCGCACTCACCGCTCTGTGACTCCAGCTCCATGCCTGCGCTTCTCCATTGATTTATGGGGCAGCTCATTTCCAGACCCACCTCCTTCAGGAGGAGGAACTTCAACTCGATGTGGATAATAGGGTCCTATAGCCCTTAAAGCACTCGCTTAAAGCACTTCTTCCTAGGGTGGGGAGGGGAGGGTTACAGCAGAGAGAAATATTCCTCCTCCCTTTGAACGGATCTGGAAATTAACCGAGAGAGCTGATGCAATTTTAATTTAAATAAAATAAAATAGAAAATGTGAAGCTCATAACCCAAAGCAGAGCTTGGGCTGTGGAGGAGGAGATCCCTCACCCCATTCCTGCCGTGAAAGCCGCACAATGGAAGACGCACTCGCCTTCCGCCCATTCAATCTCTGCCTTACATCTCTATATCTATACACACATGCCCCACAAAGACATATTTTCTACGTTAAGCCTATGGATTACTGGCTCAGGCCCTCACAAAAAAAAAAAAAAAAAAAAAAAAAAAAAAAAAAAAAAAAAAAAAAAAAAAAATTAAAAAAAATGTTTCCAAGGCAACGAGCCAGGGGTTGCTATGGCATCTCGGAGCGAGCAGCTGGGCCAATCCCGCTCCCTTCGAGCTGGGAAGGCGCAAAGCCTCTAAATTTAATGTCAGTGCGGAGAGGAAGGGAAGCTGTTGAGGCATGCATGATGCTGAGCGTGCGCTTGCTAAATGCGGACAACATGGCCCCCATGATTAGGACCAGCACACTAATGAATATTCATTGGGCTGATTAAAGCAAAGTCAATTAACTACTTGACTGCTTGATTTTTTGCTGGATTTTAGTCGTCTCTTTTAACCATTTTGCCACTGGGGATGCTCTCGTTCTCCCCTTCATCTCCCTCTTTCCTCCTCTATATTTCCTTCACTGGCAATTAAGGTTCAGAATTTTTTTTCCCTCATCTTTATGCTTTTTTCTGACAATAACCCATCCTCCTCATATTTCACAGCTCACTTTATCTCACCAATAAATCACATTCTTCTAGGGTCACTGTCTTCCACTACAGTTGCAGGTAAAGTAGAAGGTCACAGTTTTCCATCAAATTTTAAAATCTTACGTGCAATTTGATTCCAAATCCGCAGCTAAGCAATAGTGCTGATTTTCTACTTCACAGTGGGATTTCCCTCCATCACCACAGCCCTTTGTTTTATAAAACAGGGGTTTGCTGTGATCCAGGTCAAGGGCTGCAGAATATTTTTTTATTTTGATTTGTTAGGTCCGAATTCCTTCAGACAGACAACTCAGACTGAATGTTCTAGGAAACCTAAAGGGATCCTAAAATAAAACAACAATTCATTAAAGATGGTTTTCAATTTAGAGAGATGTCTCTCCCAGTGCAGTAGTGATGTAATAAGACTGTGAAGAGGACTGCATATTTTATAAAGATCATTTTTCAAAATGTGCCTGAAAACTAAAACATGCGATTAAATTAAAAATATATGAAAAATTGTTGGTAAAAAAAAAATAGCCCACATTTGTGAATCCAGCCCTTACAACATAGCCTGGGAAAATACATAAATTTTCACCATGTTCTTTGGCTTGTTCTGAAAACTCTCTCAGGTTCCTGTATTATGTATACAGGGAAAGATGCATTTACATGACAGTTATGACTCTCCTGGACTGGAGTTATTAATAGTTTGAAGTAAGAGATCTGATGGAAAGATTGGAAAACCTGACCATAATCACCCAGCATTTGGGTTCTCGCCTTTGTCAGCAGCTGAACGAAAAACACAGCAAAAGGCAGAGTGTACAGCGAGGTAGGGACAACACTGATTTTAATATTGTTTGTTGAATTCAGCTACATGCAAGCAAAAAAAAAGAGAAAAAATAGCAATAGAAGAATGAAATGAGAGGATAACTCTGTGGGGGAAGTTTGCATTTTTTGTAAGTGCAAATGAAAAAATGCTCAGTTTCTATTCTATTAACTCCATGGATGCACTGGTTTATCTATTATTTTGCAGGATGATGCATATATTTACACTGGTTTTTAGATACGCAGTTATAAAAACAGACAGTTGCTTCTCCACCAAAACACAGAAAACAGGGAACGACAGTGCTTCCCTACACAAACCGTATTTTGGGAGCGCAACGTGGCGCTTCCCCGCAAACCCACTCTGTGTCCACCGTCATTAACACCATTATCCCAACTTATAATCTGCTCATCTGCAGCCCAAGATTCAGCCCCTGTTTGGGCTCAGGGAGTCACCTCACCCGGGTGGGGAACGCTGCTGCAAGGATGAAATCACAGGCACGAGCCGGAGCGCGCGTCCCCGGATTGCCGAGATGACGCCCTTCTTTGCAGAGCTTTATGTTCCTGCCATCAAAACCAAGAATCTGCATAGCAACACTCAGCTCCACGTTGCATCCACCCAAATCTGAAGAAAAACCCCCAACAAATAATTACCCATTTACAAATTAAGAGAGCAGCAAAAGAAAAGGAAGGGTAGTGTGTTGAGCTGCCACATTCAATTTAAAGATATATAGATTGGGGGCTCTCTTTCAAAATAACAATTTTTCATCCCTGTGCAGTGGAAATTTCTTCACAGTGGGCAATGTGCAAGCATAGATGTACATGCACACAAAGAGAAGTGGAGTAAATCCATTCTCACAAAAAATTTAGAGAATTGGATTCAAATCCTATGTAGGTCACAAATGAAATGTAGTCAGCAACCTACAACACAGGGAAAAAATGAAAGAAAAAGACAAAATCCCAGCCTAGCGCCACACAACCCAGCAGTCTGCAATTCCTGGTCATGAGAGGCCACAGCATTAGCCAGGCAGGGTGCTGCAGGTCAGGATTAAGACGCATTAACAAATTCATGTGGAGGAAGCTGGGCCAGCACCTGCCCACAATTTGCCAATTCACTTTGTCCCCCTTCCATGTGAATCAAATTCTCTTTTTCTACTTGGAGGATGATTTTTTTTTTTTTTAATAATATTATACTGGGAAAAATGTACATCCCCAAGCTGTGAGAAGAATTTTAACTTGAAATCTACAGAGCAAGAGCAACATAAATATTGTAGTTATATTGTGAATGATACCAACATAAAAATGCTCAAAGCATGTATGCGAACATCCGCACACACATACAGGGAAATGACAGTAAACTGCATCTATTCTGGTTCTAAGATACATTGCAAATTCAGTAAACTATTAAAAAAACCTCCCCCCAAAAAATACAAACTGAAAATCTGCATCTGCACAATGGAAAATATTCTGAGTGCAAACCCTTTGTGGGAGCAGTAAAATCAGGGTTAAGTCTCTGGATTCCTGTCTGATACTCTCAGCCTTTCATCATGTCTCTATGAATTTTTATTTCTGTACTCTGGGGTAAATTAAGGCTGATGGTGTCAATACGGGGTTTTGAGTCCGATTTCAACATTTTTCATGTTTTGCCTGTTTAACTCAGACTCTTTAAGTTTGGGGTTTTCAACAATTTAGGAGGAAGCTTGGGTTTTTTCTAATCCTCTTTCAAAATACCATATTTTCCAGGAGGCTATTCCCCACCGAACTCGCCCCTGGAACTTTGTGTCAGGGCAGTACCATTTTCCCAGGCAGAACAAATTCCTCCATCCTGGAGAGCTGATGCTGAATGAACCCCAAGAGCAGGAGCACCCCGAGGCTGCTGAGACCCTGAACTCCTACATCTCCTTGCTCCTACAAAAAAGAGCCCCCCAGAACCCTCCAGGACAAGCCTGATGCGTTTGAGATTAAGAACGTGCTGTGTCTGGGATTAAAGCAGAACACGTTTACAGCCCTGGCAGTGCTAACCAACCAGAGGAGTTATCTAATACAGGATTCATGTGATTGCTTGAATAATATTGCAGGAGACGCCGCGTCCCTTCCTCCCTGCGTGCACAGCCCTCCATGCAGGCGCACACATGGTATTTCTAATAGGATCTCTTCTCCCCTCTCTCTCTCTCTCTCTCTCTCTCTCTCTCTCTCCCCCGCTTTCACAATCTGTCGCTCTCCAATCTGCCCACTCTGCTCTATTTTCCCATCCAATATTCCCCCTCCAACACCTTCCCCTCCTCTTCAGCCCCCACCCTTGCTCCTTCTCCCCCTCCTACAGGCTCTGGAGGAGCCACCTTAGCCCTGGTGCTGAGTTTTGGGTCTCTGGACATTGAAGGCATCTAGCAGAGTGATTAAAAAGAGGCAATAAGGGAAAAAGCAATTTCTGCCCTACTACTAGCATGTAAATAACCTGGTAACTAACGAACCCCTCTAAAAATTTGGTGCCTAAATTTAAGGGTTTTTTTGGCTGGACAATGTTATTAATGCTTTATCTCACTTGGTGCTATTTTATTAGAAACTTTACTAACAAGTTCACCGTTGCAACATCCTCTTTGTGGAGGGGAAACAGCAGCAGAGGGAAGGGCAAGGCTCAGCTAGAGCTCCCCAGCAGGCTGGTAGTGTAGCCTGAAATAAATGAGGTCTCCTGGGTTCCAGTCCAGTGGTCTAACCATTAGTCTCTGACTAAGAAACAAATGCAGAGGCCAGAAAATGTATAAATTAAAGAAGCACTTCGCTTTCCCTTTTAGTCTTTGGAATAATTACACGATGCAGATGTAGCTAGAGGTGCCTGAGGCTTTGGTGATCCCAGGGATACATTTCTACGATCAGGCTTTATCTCCAGACCATCCAGCTGCTCTAAGGTGCTGTAGGAACTGTTCACTCTGGCTGAAATTTGGCCCTAATGTGGGCAGCACAGGGCTAAGCAGAGCAACTGGTTTAAGGAGTTCAGGGGAAGCATCAGGCTCTATCTAGGCCTGGCAGGATTATGGAAATAAGTATTTAATTTCCCAGAAGAGAACAAGCTCGTGGCCAGCTTATGTGTGCCTACACATGGACACCAACACGGACACACGGGAACGTGGGAGAGCTCCGGCACCGCACGCAAGGAGTGGGGAAAGGGGTTTGAGACAGGGGGTGAGGCATTAACAGCTCTTACCATGAGGAAATATTTACATTCACACTGTAGGTGCCCCTTGAGTTGTGCCACGCTGCACAGCCTGTGGGATGAGAACAGCTCTGGAACAGAGCATGGCAGTGACACTGGGGAGGGGATGCAGAGAGGACTGCTCTAGGATCTAATGACATAGAGATTCTGAAGATTAGGATGTTCAGCTTCCCTTTCCTAAAGATAAAAGCACTTGCCAAATGGAAAATGAACACTGTCCCCATGGAGAAAGCATCAAACTCTTTAGAAACTGAAGCCAGTCCTGCAGACCAAGCAAACACTACATTTAACCACAAAAGGAATCCAAAGCCCCTTAAAGGTCCAGAAAGCTGAGATAGATTCATTCTAATATTCATTCTATTCTATTCAGCAGCTGATCTCACGGACTATTGCAAAGCAATTCCTGTGTTAGAGAGCAACAGACAGGAGACCCACAGAGCACAGAGCTGCTCTGGAAGAGGTTTGATCCAAAGAATCATGATTATCACTGGAGGAACCTCAGCTATTCACTGGAGGAACCTCAGCTATTCCCCTGCATGGAACTCCTCCAGCACCACCAGTTGTCCAGTACAAGGGAGGTATGAATACACAGGAAGTTCAGTGAAGGACCACAAGGATGGTGAAGGGCCCAGGTTTTGTCTCCTACAAGGAAAGGCTGAAAAAGCCAGGACAGTTCAGCCAGGTGAAGAGAAGGCTCAGAACATCCAATCTTCCTTACCAGCAACATGGGCTTCCTGCCTTGAGCAAATACATCTTCATAGAAACAATCCAAGTAGAGATCAGACATGATAAAGATATGAAATGTCACAGCAATTTGGAAAAGCTGAACGCAAGGACTCCAAACTGGTAAATATGACTCTCATAACTAGCAGAAAATATTTGCAATCCTGTGAGCATACACAAATTCCTAAGATCTGTGGCAGATTTCTGAGGTGTGAGTAATTCACTCAGCACAAAGGTGACACTGTTGTGACAGAGCACTTGCATCTCTGAACTCTGAAACCAAGGTGAAACCATTTCTTACTCTCTGGGGTTTGGTTGTGAGTGATGTAACTTTCCTAGGCCAATAGAAACAAGTTTGAAAAGCAGGCTAGAGAGAGTCAAAGCCTCCAGGCTTTAAGTAAGGCCACATTCATCTGTTTAGCGTGCATGTGGACTCCAAAAATCCAAAAGAATGCACACCCTGCTATCTTGTCCTGATGAAGGGTGCAAGAGGTTGTGCATTGGCTCACTTGATATTGTGCCTACAAGACATGAAATCCCCTCCAAAATCTCAACACCTCAGTGCATGGACTGCCCACGTGGAGATCCCAGCTCCAAGGAAACCCTGAGATCCATCACAAGTATACACTCAAGGTGCAGAGACTTTCCAGGCTCCCAGGAGCCCACCTCTGTGAGCCCCCTCCATCCATGCCAAGGATCTGCCCTTTGGCTTCACCCACCAACACCTTTGTGCTGCTCAGCACCTGCAGAACTCAAAGGCACCTCTGTGCTGAGCCAAGCCCTTCCAAGAAGTGCAAGTGGGAGGCAGGAGCAGCACAGGAGTGTCCTGGCGCCGGCTGCCCGCGGCCCCGGCGGAGCCGCACGCGCACGTCGCCTCCCCAGGAAGTTGTTTGTATTCTTGGGAGAATGTTGAAAAATATCTCTGACCCCCAAACATTTACCTTTTGATCGGAGGTTTCCAATGTTGCTGTAGTGTATTAAAGCTGAGATGCTCATAAAAAAACCCTTTGTGTCAACATAGTAAATGACTCTAATTAGGCTGGTGGTGCAATGAAAATGCTTAATTCATTCTGATGAGGCAGAAGGAAGAGCTAAAATGTTTATAGACAATGGGTGAACAGGGAGATATAATGCTGAGTGCCAGCTTTAAATGCAAATTACCACAGAAATCTTTCCCTCTCCACCATCCCATTCCTCCCCCTTCCTCTCTCTCTCTGTCGCCAGCACCACTCTGTAATCTCCTAGTGCAGTAATTAGAAGTGAAAGGAGCCACATAGAGGGGCCTCTAAAGGCAACACTAAAGAGAATTACAGAAAAAATACCTACCTTTAATAGAAGACAGCACTATTTTCCAAAGTGCTCCACCATTGCAGCACTTGGCATGGTGGTAGGATCAGAGAGGTGATAATTTGGAGGGGTATTACTGAAATGGGATGTAAATGTCTTTCTTTTCTCCCTCCATCTGAACTGGCTTCATCTACAATGTCTGTTCATGGGGCTGGGACCACTTTGCCTTTTGGAAGAAGGCCAGGCCAGCAGCAACAAGGAAACATTTTGGGGGTGATGGCTCTCAGATTGTTCCTTCACCTCACCAGAAATATAGAGCTGCAAGTGGACAAGAGCTGTGAGCTTGAAAAAACACACCCTGGAAGCTGCCATGAGAGAACAAATGTGGAAACCTTGCAAAGTCATCCTTAAAAATGTTTCTTATTGCACTTGCAGTATCCCACCTTCTTTCAGAAGAGAAATTATACATTTGATGAGAAAGAAAAAGTGAGAAGACGACAAAGAGGAAGAGAGAAAGGGCAACCAGTGTTTGGTTTTCATACAGGGTGTGACACTTTTCTTCAAACATTCTTATTTGAAACACCCAGAATAGCTTTTCCTTGGGAGTTTAAACGAAGAAATGCTCCTGATGCCAAACTGACAATGTCTCAATGCTTTAGAAGCTCCAGTATCAGCAATGCACAGCAGTGTACAGATGTGTCTTAGAGCTTCACATCTGGAGTCTGAGACAAAACCCGGGTTTTTTCATTGTCTATGAATTAAATGCTCTCAGTCCTATTTCAGCATTGAACAAATCCCTTTCTCCTTCCCACACACAGCCACACAAATCACCCCAGTGCTGTACAAGGTCAAATCAGGAGACTAGAAAATATGTCACAGTCTGAGACTATGAGCCAAATGAACTCCTGGTAAAAAGCTGCTGAAATTACATTCTGGATTGAAATCCCTGAAACAAAAATATTTTCTTTCCTTCTTGCAGCAGCACTTGAGCCTCAAGCTTAAGAACAGGTGAGTATACCCTGAGGCACACAAGCAGGATAAAGCAGACTTGGACTTTAGCCAGCAGGAGCTGGCAGGAAAGGGGCAGATATCAGGCAGAATTTTTGTAGGCACTTTGAATTTTTATCATCTCTCCACACTGACACAGCTGTGTTGTCAGTGGACAAGGTCGTGCTCACTGTGGGCACATCATTTAACACTGTGCTCACCTGTGCAGGCAAGCCTGGTGATGTGCCCTGCCCTTTTCTGCAGGTGGCCTGACCACAGCAGACCACCTGGGCTTCTCTTTCTTGAGGGATTCAACACCCTTTAGGAGAGCTGCCAGAGACTGAGGTGTGCTGCTGCAGGTCAGTGCTCAGACCCAGCTGCCACATCGTGTTATGTTACCAACTCCCAATAAAGCTGCACTGCCTGACTTAAATACTTCTATTTTCTGAAAAAAATGAAGATGGTATTTTTTCCCCTCCCTTAAGGCAGGAGAGGTCCAGCTTTATCCCCGATTCTGGTCTGGGCAGAGTCACATTCCGGCAGGACAGTTGCCACAGAGGTGATGCCACATTTGTGCACCACTGCACAAACACAAGGAGGGAGCACCCTCCTCTGCTGCATAAACAGAAACCCCAGACAAAGCTGGACTTGGAAAAAAAAAAAAAAAACAACAACAACAAAAAAAAAAGGCACAGCTTGCTTGTGCCTGCACTTCATTCCCAAGGCTCGGCTCAGCTCATTCATAAAAGATCTCCATCTGACCCGCAGAGCCACCTCCAGCCCCTGGTGTGCAGGTGACGCTGGGCTCTCCTCGAGGATGCCCCTGGGCACGGAGCCGTGTGCCAACAGCTCCCTCTCCCCAGCCGCCAGCGGGAGCATCCCACCGTCTCCTTCTCCCGCTCCCTCTCTGTGTTTGCTCACTGAGACAGAAGCAATACCAGTTTGCAGCACAATAAACCATGTAAAGGAAGCATCAATTAACTAGAATACATGGATATAGTATTTAATTAACTGTTAGGCTCACAGTTACCGTATGATGTCATGGAAACCTCGAATCTCCTGGGTGCTGCCTCACACATGCCAACCGGGAATTGGAGCCATCACAAATCCCATGTAAAGTTTGGATCCTGACATTTTTAATTAAAAAAAAAAGGAAAAAAAAAGAAAAAAGAAAAAAGGAGATACTGTGTCTCTTAAGTATCTTTTAATGACATGTATGTGTGCACATCCTTGGTACTCCAAGAGCCCTGGGTAGGATTGATCCCCTATTCACAGTCACTGTCACCAACCAGGGCTTTGTGTGGAGGAACCACAAGAATGAGCCCAGACGGTTCTGTGGAAATAAAATTGAGGGCAAAATCATACTGGATAGGTTTTCAAGGATATAGGAGGATATACATTGCATTTACACTACTTTTGGCATGAGGATCTCAAAGCACTTTGCAAAACAAAAATGCAAATATTTGAGGTCAATTGAACAAGGGCATGTAGTGACAGAACAAGAAGAAGTGGCTTTAAACTGACAGAGGATAGGTTTAGATTGGGTATTGGGAAGGAATTCTTCCCTGTGAGAGTGCTGAGGACCTGGCACAAGGTGCCCAGAGCAGCTGTGGCTGCCCCTGGATCCCTGGAAGTGTCCAAGGCCAGGTTGGACACGGCTTGAAGTCACCTGGGATAGTGGAAGATGTCCCTGCCTATGGCAGGGGGTTGGAACAAGATAGTTCCTTCCATTCTGTGATTCCATGATTTTCTGGCTCTTAATTCAGTATGAAAGTTCATTTAAGTCTGTAACTTCTTGTTCAGCACATTCTAGAGAGGCATCCAGCCCTAGTTCAAATACTGAAAAATGTAGCCTCATCCATTTAAGAAGCAAGTGGCACTTACAGGATTTTACAAGATTTACAGTTGGAGAAACTGAGGCAAAGGGAGGTTGGGACCATGGATCCAAAAGTCAAAATCTGTTGAGAGCCAGAGCAAGGAGCAGAGCTCAAACACTCTACACACGCTTGTGCCAACCAGAGAGAGCCAGGTGGAAGAAGGAGCAGCAGCCTGACATGGTGCTGGCAATGCCCAAGCACTGCTGATCCCTCAGGAAGTTCCCAGAGCCCCTCAGCATTCCTGCTCACACCAGGTCTGCCAGGGCCTCTCACAGGCCAGCCCTTGTTGTGCCTCCTTGAAGAGCTCTTCAGTAAAGCACAGGTCTGGCTCCCACGGGACCAGGCTGCAGCAGCAGGTACTGGAGTGGGATCCTTGCAGCCCATGAACAAATACCAACAGTCAGCCTCAAAAACATCCCCACACAAGTCATTTTACACCTCCAGCTGTAAACATTAATACTCTAATTCCATGTACTGCAGAATATTTGTTGCCCAACACTAATTTTGTCCCAACACCTTGAATTGCAGGGAAAGTCCTGTATTAAAACCCATTAGGCTGAGATGTATTGCATACCTTCCTTCAGTGCTTTGACAGTAGAACATTAGACTAACCCAGACCCAGACAGGTAAGTACAGTATTATTTTCTGTGAATGAAGGTGTGTGTTCATTCTCTGTATCCATTGTCTATGTTTATGTGGGAATTAGTTTATGGATCACTCCTGACAGAGCTACAGCACCCTCCCTTAAGGGCATTGCTGATATATTACCTTTGAAAGAGAATCACAATTTATTCATTCAAACACAGAGCTAAAGATAGATGTGCGCTGGAATATTTTGAAATATTGCATTATATATAAAATGAAATAGGGGGAAGCTAAATTACACAGCTATAATTACTTAGAGTTCAGGTGGCATCGTAAATAATCTATTCACAACTCACTCAGTGTTTATTATGTCAGAGCAGAGCAACATAATTAACATGGTAGAGATGGGAGCTGTGCAAGGCAGATGCCTGATACACCCAGATCAAACCCACTAGGACACAAGCACAAAAACACACAAACACATGCTATGTCATTCATAAAAATTCATGGGAAAGTGAGGAAAAATAAGGCAAAAAAGCAGCAGTTTGAAAATGCTGAGGCACCAGCCCTGCCAACAGCACCAGCACGTCTTTGGAACAGTCATAGTTAAATTTATGGACATGCTTCAGTGTTTACATTGCAGGGGCAGAGGTGGTTTTGCATTGACTGCATTCACACTACCTATGAAATTCTTTCTGTGCTGCTCTAAAATTGGCTTCCTGGCTGTTAGAAATGAAATTGTTACAAGGAATAAGAAGCTGTCAAACAAAACTTGGAATATGAAAGTCATCATCCAATCCTTCCCCACAAATACACAAGTGTGTATTCAATTCTAGATGCCAGAATTGAATTTCTTGGAAATTATTAAAAAAATGGGGGGGGGGGGGGGGGTGTTAAGCAGAAACCCAAGGAAAATATCAAGAAAATCAGAATACATTGATAAGGGGGGAAAAAAGCCTTAACATCAAGAGTGCCAATACAGTAGTTAAATTTATAAGAAAATATCTCCTGTTTTTCCTTGAAATCACAAGATTTGTCCATTTAAAGTCTTGTATTCAAAAATCTCTGTTCACAGAATAAAATTCATATTTACCTTAGCACTGAAGCAAAGTTTTAGAAACATATTAAGGTACCTTCACAGCCTCAAAGGAGGAATGAGATAAGCAGGTGGCAAACTAAAAGTCCACTAAAGAAACAGAAAGCTCAGAAGAACAGCTTTTCAAGAGGTTTGGTTTGGGGTTGCCATTTGCTTATGTATTAGTCTTTTCCAATTCTGTTTCTGTTTCAGGGAAGAAACAGAGCAGGGGAACAAAATCCCACCATTGCCCCCAAAATGGAGGTTAGAAAGTGAGTGAGGAATCAGATTTTTCCCTTTACACCTTCTGCTTTTCTCTCCTGTAATCACTATTTATGGACAGTTTATTACCTGCTTCTCCATTGCAAAGAGACCCAATAAATACATGAGCAGAGGAGTTTGAAGTTTGCTTTTTCGCTGGTTTATTGGTCCAATCTCTTTTCTCTAAAAGCAAGAGGACTTTCCCCATTAGCCACCAGATCTTCACTGCCATTAAGAGCCCCTCTCCAGATTTCATCATTCCCTCCAAACAGGAGCCAGAGCAAGCCCGGAGGACACATCCTTTAACCTTTGATTGCTGGATTTGGTGATCTTTGAGGTCTTTCCCAACCTTAAGATTCCATGACTTTATGACTTGAAGGACTGCAGTCCCCGTCTCCCATCTCCAGGATTTAAATATACAATTAATACTGAAGATGGAGAAGACACCCAAATAAGCTGGGTTTGAAAAAACCATCATTCCAATCAGCTGCACTGAAATCACAATTTCCTTTTTCCTGCAGTTGAATTGGAGGTAAAAACAATGTCCTTAAAGAGTTTTGGCCCAGCACAGAGCTTGTTCTTGGCCCATCTCATCACCTTGCAGGGGAGGTGGGAGTGAGCTGGAAGTGATTCAGGGGGTTGGATGCAGAGCAGAGGGAAGTGCTGTGTCTTTTATTAAACAGCATCTGCCCTTCTACTGGATATATTACTTTATGCCAAGTGGTGTGAATTTTTTTTTTTCAAGCAAAGAATATTTAACGTCATATAACAAGAAAAATGGTGCCTTAAATTATTTGTGGCATGTCCTCTGCGCTGTGAAGGAACAAAGCTCACTCTCCCAATGTGCTGCACCAGAGTCCACGAGCAGTGGTGACAGTCAGGAAAGAATTTATGGTCCCTGGGGAGAGATCTGCTTGGGTCCTGCAGAACAAGAAAATATTTGAGGGTTGGGGCTTTTTTTTCTTCTTCTCTGTGGAGATAGCAGAGATGAAAGACGCAAACCTGTTTTCCAGGGACCAAGACTGCACCAAAACACCTTCCTCTCCTGGAAGGCAGACTTGAGCTGGCAAAGGGAAGTTAATCTAGTTTTGTTTTCATGATGCACTTTTCTGCATTCCTAAGAAATTTCACAGGAACAGGAATTCTCCAAAGGCTAAAACCAAACTCTGAAAAAGCCAAAAGAAAGCAGCACATTGAATTCCCTTCCCCTTGAGCTTTCATGAGTTTTGTTTTTTTTAATGGGATGCCTTAATGACACACTTTATGATTAATGTGATTTGCGAATACTTGCGGAGGCCACTCCAACCAGGTATGACCATGGAAGATGATCTTTCTTCATGTTTTTTTAAATGGCTCCTCCCTTAGGACCAAGCAGAGCTCAGGACTCAGGTAATGGTCACATCTCAGAGACAGGAGCCAGCCTGACCCAAAGGCCCCCACAAAGGAGCAGCAGCTTTTCTGTAGTCCAAGTGGTGTTTTGGACCTGGTTTGTAACTCCTGTGTCACCACCATCTTCAGTGGGGCCCCTTTGTTTGCAATCTTTTCTCCCTCGTCAGCCACAATGGTACAGAACAGCTCAGACAGGAAAATTATTTAAAATTCTCATCCTGCCTCAAATCTGCTATGGATTATGCACCAACTTCAGCCCAAGCACATGGAGCATTGCCTTTAGCAAGTCAGCAAAGATTCAAGAGTGACAAACTCTGGCTGACATAAAGTGCCAAAGGATCATTTAATCAAGAAGTGCCAAAGTAATTAATGCCACCTAAAAAACCACCCTAATTATTAAGCCCATCCCACAAGCAGATAGGTGCCTTCAATGATCATTTTTTCAGCCTGAACCATGCACAGCTTTAATCCAGAACAGGGGTTGAATGGCAGCACCAATGCTGCTCACACCTCCCCACCAAAGGGTCCTGTTTCCTGCAGGCTGCTGCAAATTGCACTCAGCACCACCTTGGGAGCAAAAAACCAAATCTCATCCCATGCTTAGGCTGGAGGAAAATAATTTGTGCCTCCAGATGAAAAACGGTAAAACTTATAAGCAGGTTTGCTGCCCACCCAAAGCAAGCACCAGCATCCACAGAGCCCCTCCGGTCTCAGCCTGCTTCAATTCCAACAGTGCTTTTATTTTTTTTTTTTTTTGCCTCAAGACTCCCAAAAAAATCCTTCTTTAAGAGACCAATTTCTCTGGAAACCAGCACAACAGCAAACTGCACATCCCACTTTCTGGTAAGAAGATTTCAAAGGTGGCTGCAGTCCTCCCTTCTGCTGCAGGGAAGTGGAAGTAATTATCCCACAGCTCTAAAGCCAGTTTTGCCCCTGGATTCCCACCCAGGCAGTCCCAATACATGGGACAGTCTCTGCAACAAGAACATCAAGGCACCTTGGATGGAGTGACAACAGCACTTGATCTTATTATATTTATTTAGAAACATGTTTATGGCAGGCTGGCATAAATTTAAATTCAAACCTCACTCTCTTTCTGTAGCATCTGCAGCTCCCAGAACCTGCAAGTGTAAGCAAACACACTGTTCTTTAAAAACCAAAGATGTAGGTCAAAATGAAAAAAAAAAGTTTTGTTATTCCTGTGCTATCTGAGCTGAGACACCAGAACCAAGGTGTTCTGGTGTCTCAGCTCTCTTAAAGAGAAGGGCTAACCCTAGAACCTGGTTTCTGTGCACAGCTGGTGACATCTCTTGCAATGTTACAGAGACATAACCAGCTCTATTTTACAATGGACTTGAATCCTCAAATCTATCAAATATTTTGTCTTTTACTCCTCAAGACCAGGGAGCTCTAGGACAGGAATTGCTGTGAGACAGACTGAAACAGTGAGGAGCAGAACCAGAAATGCTCCCCATCACACAGCTACCCAAAATCCTGATCCCAAACCTTGCCCTGGGACCCAGTCCTCCCATGACACCCTCAGCAATAGCCAGCTCCCCTTGTGGCAGCAGTTCAGATCAAGGCTAATTGTATTTGAATCTACAGGGCACCAATTTTCCAGCGAAGGGGTTTTAATCTAACATGCAGATCTCTTGTCTACATTCACGTCACCCCAGAGACCCATAACATAGGTCATTTGTGCATACACAATCTCAGTAATAGGATGCACAATTTTAAAATGGCTAAATCTGTAGTGTAGAAAAAAATGTTATTACAGGAGGAAAAAGAAAAGATTAGCTCACAGGCTGAGATCATGTTTGCCAAGTTTCCACCCAGAGAATTATTCCAGTACCGAATTCTATGCTACCAAAATAAGGGGTTTATACAGCAGGCATTGTGCCAGCTTTTTGGCTATAATTATAGTGTTTTCCTCTCTCAAGTTCTTTATTGATATCTGGATTTTTTTTTTTAAAAAAAGGAGGAGGTGGAGAAGTGATTTTATACGTTCAACAAACTACAGCAACACTTGATGCAGTTAAAAAAAAAAGGGGGAAGTTTTAACAACCTGCCAGCCTCCAACTTCACAGGAAATGTCAGTGCCACTATCAGACTTTAGAGAAACCCCAGGGATCCATTACTGCAGTTTGAAGATGTCCCTGCACTTCCCTTTTAAGTAAACGCCGGAGCCGCTTGCTTCATTCGGCTGCTGCTGTGCTGCACAATATTCCTTTGAGGAGATGCTTTGCAGTGACAAAATAACTGCTGACAATGTGAATACCGACTTCATTTTAATTTTGTTTTACATTTTCTTTGGTATGTTTTGATCCTAAAAATCTTTAGAGTGCAATTTTTTTTTATGATAATAAAGCAACTATTTATACAGTACCACGGAGTCGTCGCTCCTCCCCCCCCACCCCTTTCCCTTTTTCCTCCCCCATCCAAAGGGAGCAGGTTGTGAAGGAATGACACATCCTCAGCACAGGTTCAGTAAAGGAAAGAGGTGGAAGAGAAGAGAAGCACCCTAGAAAATCAGTGACACAAAATAGGGCAACACTTCTCTTTTTTTTGTGAGCTATAAAAACAAACACTGAGGATGGTGACGTCAACACGACTGTCAGGGAATCGAGCCCTTGCCACAGTCAGTTCTTGCAGAAAATGCTGCCTCTCCATCCTGTCTTCATCCCAAAACAGGCAGCCAAGGGCAGTAAGTCCCAGTTGAGGAATCTCTTTCTCAGGAATACGTTTGGCTGAAACCTTAAATTCCCAGAATCCAGGATATTCATAATATACTTCTGACCACCATGGCTTTTCCATCATCTTTTATAATTCTGGGAAACTTCACAAGCACTTAAATTAAAATTCCATCAGCCCTGAACCCAGGAACAATTAGCCCAGCTGAGACGATTCCTGATAGTCTTCTGCATATAATAAGCAATATCCAATATACCTCAACATTGTGAGGATCTCTGTAAATGAAGTGACATCTCTTGCTGGACAAAGCCTGGAAATGTTATCCTTGGGTGATAGGAATCCTAAGGGGACAACTATTCTCCCTCGTTCCAAGGCTCACTTAATTGTTCCAGTTGCTAGAAATTTTAAACAGTTTCCCCAGCTGCTCTGCCAAGTGGCGTTAAGCTCTTTGTCTGGCTGATATGCCAACCAAAGGCACAGGGAGATAAGGAGGGCTCTGGGAATTGCACAAGCCGACTTACACAGCCAGAGTTCCCCCACCCCAGCTCCTGCCTTCAGCTTTGCCACTACTTCTACTACTTATTATTATTGTCACATCACTGGAACCAGCAGTTCTTTCACCTCCAGTGCCTCGGCTGCACTTACACGAGAAGGACTCTAAAAACAGGACACAGCATTTAACACCTTCTTTTTGTTCATCTCCCTTCTATATTTGCCTCATTCTCCAGCAAAAAGAAAAATCCTATTTCTTTCAGTATTCCAACAGCAGAGTGGGCGTGTCTAAGCACAGATTCATTGACTGCATTTGTACTTATTTTCCCAGGTCATATTTTCAATGGTGATAATGGGTGGGAAGCCTCTGCTTTTCCAAGAATTATCTGAGCCATAAATGAAACCAGCCCTCTGGATTTTTGAGCAGATGGGCAGAGTTTGGGCTCACTCTCCTATGATGCTCAAAGAGCACAACAGGTCACAGTGAGACCCTGCCCTATGTCACTGATAACAATACATTATTTTATGGTATTTGTTCATAAAAATTATACTTTCTTGCAAAACAGGTCTTTATTGTGCATCTCATAATTTACAATCTTTGCTGCCATTTGCCAAGACAAAAAAAAGGTAACGAAGCCCCTTTTCCAAGGTTATCTCCTCCCAGGACCAAACTATGATGCAAAGGTCTGAGCATTTAGTAGAGGGTTGCATTCTGTAGCTCCCAGGAGCGAAACTTGATCAATACTGGATTTCAGAAAGGCTAAATCTTGTCTGAGAAGCAGTTATGAGAATTATGGGGGGGTTCTGTACTTTTAAATGGACCTTTCACATCAGATCCATGAGCTGGTCAGTGACAGCATAGCATGGGACCCTTGGAAAGGATTGATCACTGAGATTTCCAACCCTAATTCTGGGCTTGCACAACTATTTCACTTGCAAGCTTGCTGGGAGCTTGGAGAAGGCAGTATGGCCTCTCAGACCTTGCCCTCCACTCACCTGCACAGTTGTTTGCCAGCACAGCCACACCACTTGCTTGCACCCAAACAACAGAGAAGCTGCTCTTTGGCACAAGACCTCCCTGCTCCAGTTTTGGCTAAATGAACTTGCCAAAGTGCTTAACTTCCAGGCCAAAAGAAACCTCTTTAGACTTCCTGACAGATTGCACTTTACACATCCCATGGCTTTAGTTTCACCCCAAACCTTCATGTCAATATTCATATTTGTTTCAACATCAGCAAAATAGAAGCATCCAGTCTCCTGGTAGTTCTTAAAATAGTACTTTTTTTTCCTAATCCATTTAACTCTACATGAAGACAAACTTCAGGGCAGACCTTCAAACTGGCATGTACTTAAGCCACTTCAGCACTGACAATATTTCTAAAGGTTTGAAGAGCCAATAGAATTTCAACATCATGTCCTGTTTTGCAGCAATATGTCCAGGTATTTTCTAGCTCTATACCATGACAGGGAAAAATTCATTTTCCATATCCCTTTTTCCCCATTATAACAACACCAGGATGCAGAAGTGTACAAAAAGGAAGTATCTTCTCTCTACAGTCATTTTTTCCTTCCCCCTCCAAGAAGAAAGGCAACAGGAGCAAAGGAAGGACCAGAAGAAATTGCTCTGCAGTCTGCCAGTTCAAGCTTGTTACTAAGTTAAAAATCAGAATTGATGTCAACACTGGTGGTACCAGCCCACAAGTGTCTCTCCTCCAGCAAAATGGTTTTTTAGAACGCTGTGATTTCCTATCTCTTTAAAATGTTTTCAAGCCTGAAAATTTTTTATAAAATATTTTGGGGCAACAAGTGGAACATTTGAGCTAAAAAAACCTTGAACTGTAACTCAAAAAACCCCTTAACACTTTTTGCAAAAGCTGTTTTCAAAAGTGGGAGGTTTTCCTCCTCAGAAAATATGGAGAACATCATGTACAGGTACTTGTTCCGCTGAAAAGACATTTTCATTTTCAAAATCCCTAAAATATACTCCCTTCAGGAATCGGTTTTAAAAATACACTGATTTTTGGTTTTGTTTTGTTTCAGAGTGACACCAGCAGTGACTGAGCAGGGGTAGCAGTGCCTGCCCTCACAGCTACACACAGGGCAGGGCAGGGCATGTTCTCCCTGCAGATGCAGCAGGCAGGACCACAATTATCCATAACTCTCCATTGCAGCAGAGCTACGGTGCTTCATAGCTGCAAACCTGACCCATGGTCCCTACTCCTGGACATTTAAAGTTCTGATTTGTGGCCTCCCATGGCAAAGAGCCCCACTGGTTTCACTGGGACCATCCAACCCAGCGGCATTAGAACCCCCTGTGCCCCCTGTGAGGTTTTCTCTGCGAATCAGTGATGCTCATCTCCCAACCTTAAACCCATTTCATGGTAGGATGGAGGCAGCCTCTGACATTGGCCTCCACCACAGTGTCACAAGCTCTGCCACTTCAGCAGGATGGGTGTTTGCCAGCTGGAGCAGGAGGCTCAGGATGCAGCCTGTATGCTTTTCTTGAAAATAAAATATATTAGTTTTAAATGCAAGTCGCAGCTTACAAATGCCAAGAAATTCCTCTTGCCACATGAATGCTTCCAGAATGCTGTGCTGAATTAAGTGGATTCAGCTTGCTTTCAGATCCACACATACAAAGAGACAGCTTGATAGATAAATACATTTAGGGTGCAGACAGCTCTGGTCAGGGGACAATTAAGGATGGAAAGACAACGGTGCCTGGGTAGCTTCAGATCCAGAGCACAAATTATTCCTGCTAGAGAATTCTATTAGTAATATTTGCATCTTGCTAATAGAAATCCAATTACTCAGAATGACTCTGAGCACATTATCCATTTTTAGCAAAATTTGCCTTATTCTGCAAACAGATTTTTGCTTGATCGTCACTTTACTTTTGTTCCCGCAGTCCTCTGGGATGCAGCATCCTTCAAGGACATGTCAGAGGAGCGTGCTATCCCGTCAGCCCCTCACTTTGAGGCCTAGCAGCTGAATCACCCCCAGCCCTATTTTCTTTTCCAGTGTTAGATTAGCGAGAGGGCTTATGACCTGCCATCTGTCACTGCAGTCTGCTGACTGTGAGGCTCTGCTCTCGCCACAACATTGCTGAGGAGGTGGAAGGCTCCGGCGGGGGAGGAGGGCAGGGGAAAGAGCCTTTCCATCCTGCTGCTGCTCCTTGCTCCAAAGCCATCCATAAAACCCAGCCCAGCATCCTGGAGGATGCTCCAGGGAGGAGCAGCACCCAGCACCGAGGGGCTGTGCTTTGGTGGAGGGACACTGGCCGTGCTCGGTGACAAAGTGTGGTGGTACCTCGGAGGCAGGCGGCTCTGGACCTGCGGCTCCCGCATGCTGTTTGATCACACCTGCTGAAGCTTTCCCAGCCTTGCCAGGGAGAGCCAGGCAATGTGACCATGCATCTGGCTTCCTGGCAAGGAGAGGGCTGCCTCTGGCCCTGTGCCAGTGCAGTCCATCTCCTCCTGAAAATAGTGCATAGTTTAAAAAAAAACCACCAGAAACCCGCACGCCCCGCTGCGCACACAGAGCCAGGGCACAGCTCTGCCACCCACCAGGGATGGGTGACCCACGGGTGCTGCCACAGGAGCAGCAGGGCAGAGGATCTGGGGAGAAAGCAATGCATCCACTGCTGAATTTTCCTGCCTGACTTGGAGGGTTCTGATTGCAAGGCTCCTGCCCTGAAGAAAGGAAATAACTTCTCATTGAAGCAAGGAGTCATAAGACAGCAACTCTCCTTGCAAGCCAAGGGAAGGAGTGTTCCCACCTCCTGTTGGTTTGCTTGAAAAAAAATCTCTGCAGAACTTCTCCAGTATTTTTCACTGAGTCTCAGTATAACTGTACCAAAGCTCCCCAGCTCCATCCCTGCTACAGCAGAGGAGACTTTTTCTGATCAACTTATTTCTTTCTTAAAAATATGACAATGTACAACATAAGCAAACATTAAATCAGTCCAGTTGTGGCATCAAATTTCTCCCCACATCAGATCCTTCACCCTCCTGTTACTGAAACGGTTTCTACTTCAAAGTCCGGCCTAAATTCTGCTCTCAGTTTCTCTCCTGGGATGTGCTCAGGTCATTTCTCCCCAGCAACCTCTATTACTGTAAAGCCACAAACATGTAAGGGAAACCAAGCAGTCTGAGGATGAGAGACCTGGTTTGGGATTTTGTGTGTCAGTGGCAAGAACAAACCTGCCCATACATTGAGCTCTGGTGCCCAGGGAGGGGCCGCCCTCCAATCTGGCCTAAAAGAAGATCCCCTGCCTTCTGATAGCATTTGGGTCTGCCAGCACTGGGCTGCTCACCTCCTCCTGTACCATATGAGAAGTCTCCAGAGATGTTTCCCTGGCTGAGAAAGAAGAAAGAACTCAGGAACCAAAGGAAGAGAGCAAGTTAAAATATTTCTCCAGCCTGAAATTCCCTGGGGTTGTTTCAGCAGAAGCTGATCCAGCTTTGGAGATCCAAGCAGCCTCAGCCAGACCCCTAACCACTGGAACAGGGTGGGACGGGGGTACACTGCCACTTTGCCAGAGCACTTCTTTATGCAGAGACCCTTTTGTATACACAGGTAAGCATGGCAATGAGCCTTGCATGCCATGGTCAGATGCCACGTCCTGCCATCCCTCTCCAAGCAGTGATCCATCCAGCAGATGGTATTGTTGACAAGGAGCCTGCGAAACTGGCACTGCCAGCGCTGCCTTCCCCGCGGTGCTCCGTGACCTCACCGCAGAGCTGCTCGGGATGTTGCTAAGGCACATGTGGGCAGTCTGATGCTCACCAGCAGATATTTCCAGAGATAAGATTGTGCCCCCTCCTAACTGATATCAGTATGTACCACTAAGCCAGGGCTAGCCTCCCCCTGGACACCGCCATCCCTCCTGTCTCCCAGAGCATTTTTTCTGGATGTAGATGAAAGGTTTTGGCCACATGGACACCCAGAAATCCCAGAGAAGTGGCCCCTGGACACACAGAGATCACCTCAGCTCATTTGGGTTTGCTGCAAGTGGTCAAGCTATTTTTGCAGCATATGTGCAGCAGGCCGAACACAGCTTGAAGAATCACTGGACATGTGTTACCCAGTGTATGTGCACATATTTCTGCACCAGAAGCCTCCATCAGGAGCATGACACCTTTTATCATAAGGCAGCAGGACCCAAACATCCAGCCCTGCGCCGAAGCCACGCGCACAATTTGAGTGCAGACACAGCAACAGTGTGCACAGGCATAAAATTAACTGAGCTGCATTATCCCCTCCAGCAACTCTGCATTCAGGGATGCTGCAAAAACACAATAGCAAAAGAGGACAAAGGACAAGGATGTGGGTTGTAGAATTGGCATCAAAGCAGGAGCTGTTCAGCTTCAGTTTTCCTAAGACAATCTGGCCTCTTGCAGCCCAAGGAGAGCACAACAGGTACCATGCAGAGCTGGCACTGAACAAAGCTGCTGTGGGAGATGCAGATTAGACCCATGCACAGGCTGTGGGACTCACTAGGGTGTCTTGGACCTACAATTCTGGACCCAGCCACCCTATTTCAAACAGCTCCAGGAATTGCACTCAGGTGGGTGATCAGGTATAGCTGCAGGCAGGGACACAGGTTTCCAGTGAGAACCCCAAGCTTCCCTGCCTGCCTAACACAAGGCTGATCCCAGCCCAAGGGGTAGCAGCACAGAAATGAGCTGGGGAGGCCTGCTGGGGTGCAAGGCTGGAGGGGCAAAGACCACTGAGCCATTCCCCCTCTCTTTGAGGGGCCTGCTAAGCAATCCTGGCTCCTCTTTGCACCTAAACCACAGGGGAAATCTGTGCCCTGGCTTTGCTGGGGGACATTCTGCAGCATGAACTGGGCACATCAAATCCTTGTGCCTTAGACATGCTGAGAAGCCAAAAAGTCATTTGGAAAGAAGGAAGTGTATAAGTTACTCTAGCTTGAGGGCTCTAGTAATTTATGCACTGAGAATTTATACAGGTCATGTACCTATTTACATTGCTGTGCTCTAAAAAAATGCACAGTTACCTTAGCAACTTTAACATTGCAAGAGAGTACAGAGCTTTCTTAAAGAGACATTGACGAGAGTGGTCAGCCTGACCAGCCATTGCCTGGCTTCCCTGTGTCTGCTGGATTCACATCCACATGTGCTTTCCCCTTCAAATACCCATGTTGTTATTTTAACAATGAAAAAAACACCTCAGAACTTATTGGCATCGCCTAATAGTAAACAAAAACAAGCCTATCATGTGCAAGAATGAGGAAATGTCATAAAAAAATAGACAGAATTTACTCATTTCATCATCCTGACATGTTCTGAAAGCTTAAAATGATTTTTCAATTTGTAGAAATTGCCTAGACTCTATAAAAACATAAAGCATGCTCGTTACACCTTGGGGCTTTCAGATTTAAAAAAAACATTGTTGAAGAAATCTAATAAGCTGACTAGGCAATAAGCACCCAACCTCTCTAATTTGTTTTAGTCAATTCTCCTCTCTCACCAGGATTTTTCACTAGATTTTTTCATACAGTGTTTTTCCCAAAGCCAAATTAACAGAGAGTCTCTATAAAATGTTCCCTGGTACCCAAAATGCAAAACTAGCTATTCAAAAGATAAACATTTTCTCTACCCATCACAAGAGGTCTGGTACAGTGGGGTCCCACCAAGTTTGTTGGCAATCTTTTGTCAGCCCTGTTAAAAGTTTTGCAAACTAAGAAAAGATGTCTGACAAATCCCCCAAGCTGACAGCTGTGGAGAAGGACGGTGAAGTGGAAATTCAGGATGTGGAGGCGAGCAGAGCCACCCTGCTCAGGGAACCAGGCATCCCTTCCCTTTCTGACTGGAGTGCCCAAAGCCAGCAGTGACTGGTCCCCAGCACCCAGACACAGCACACTTCTCACTGGGGCTTCCAAAACACAAACTTGCCACCCCAGATGATTCAGGGTGCGCTTCACCAGCTGCCAAAAATCCTCCCTCATTTTCTGCAGCTTTCAAAAGCAGAGTAAAGTGATGGCAGGACCCACTGTCAGGGAGTGACTGTGCTACAGAAAACAGCAATGATTTTCAAAAACCCCTTGGAGCCACAATCAGAAATGGCCTAGAAATGCTGCACTGTGGCACTGCTGAAATTTTGAACCTTCTCCTCCTTCCTACTCACATCTACAAGCCATTGGAAACACAAAACACACAATAAAATATCTCCTTTCCCTCCATACCTATATAACAACCATCCATCTTCCAGTGTTTAAAAAAAAAAATTGTTTCTCTTCCAAACAACTCTAGTTTTCCAAACCTTAGAGAGCACACAATAGATTTAAACAACAGCTTTTTTTTTCCCCAACAGCTATAAATGTGATATATTCCCTGCAGCATTTGTGAATAGCGGAGGTGCCTCTTTTTTTGCGCACAAAGGTTGTGCATGTTGAGCTGGGGCAGAGAGAGCAAGAGGAAAGCTATAAACCTCCTATTTTCTGGCATCCACTTTATTCCTACATGATCAAAAAAAAGAGTCAAACTGTGGCTCCTTGCAATCACAGGTACAAAAAAAAGAGATGCAAAGAAGCAGGATGTTGACTCTTCCTGATGAAAAGTGTACGTGCCCAATCAAATCCTACAGCTCCAGGCCCACACAGTTGGATTTTGAACCAGCTGGACCAGAGAATTAGGGGAAAAATCTACCACAAAACTCAGGGGATTTGCATTTCCAGCTGACCCTTTTCCTGGTAAGCATAGCACACCTTCAGGGCTCCATTTCAGGAAAAGATGTGGGACTGGATCTCAGAAATCACTTTCATAAGCAGCACAAATAGACTCCCTCCAAAGCAATACAGCTGGGCTGGGAATTCATTCCTCTCTCCTCTTGTCCTTATGCTTCTACACAACCAAACCTCAGTGATTTTATTTTAATATTGCCCCCAGTTGTCCCATCCACAGTGTGCTGCTGAGACAGCTCAGCACAGGCTGGGCAGCAGCAGCTGCTGAAGCTCTTGTGACCTGCTCTGCCTCTGCAGGGTGAACCCCACCATGGAAACCAGCAGAGGGTAATGAAACCCTGACCAGCAGAGGATAGTGAGCCCCTTCCCTCACATCACCCCCCCAGGGGAGCCAGCAGAGGATAATGCAACTCTAAGCCACATCAGCCGTTGCAAGGAAACCTCTCCTCTAAATCCAACTCCAGACCTGCACTGAGGAAGAAAATCCCCAGGTTTCTGGGGCTCCCACACAAACAGCACAGCCTCTGCCCACAGCAGCATCCCACCTGCCTTACAGACTCCCTTCTCCCACTGCCATGCAGCAGCAGGGTCTGGGAGCAGCCAGGAGGATGTGGAGAGGGAGGTAGAGCAGAGCCACTCCTGTCCCCATCCTCCACGCCGTGTCCCTCCCTGTTCTCCACGGAGGCAGAGCCCAGCCTGCCGTGCCCAGGTCCCACAGGCAGAGTGACACTTTGCCAAGGCACTGTCAGAGGTCTGTGCTGCGTCACAACGAGCCCCTCCACATTAATTCAACTTGGTAGAATCAAAAAAGAAAAAAAAATAGAGGGAAGGCAGGATGAGGCACAGCAGATGGCTGAGGACAGATACTGCATCCCATTCTTCCTTGCTCTGCAAGGAAACAGCTTCACTCTCTGCTGTTTATCATGCTGCTCCTAGCTTTTTTCTTTCCACCTAAAAAAATGCAGAAATTGGTGTCCAAATACTCGAGGTCTTCGTGTTTTTGTTGCCTCCACTTAAATTTTGTGGCTTTCTCTCCCCGTTGCAGCTCTTGAGGCCACATGGCACAATGAGGGTGCGATTGCTCCGAGATAATCACACCCTTGGGGTGTTATTAAGCACAAGGCTATGCCTCGTGCCTCTCACTCTCCAGGGATGTGATTATATCATGATAACCAAACTCCCCTGAGACACCTTATTGCAATTATGACATTTCTTTCAGGTTTATGTATGAATACATTATTCAAGGAAATTACTTTGATCACCAGAAACTTCCACTTAGTGTTCAAATACTTAAACTGGATGGTTTACCAAGATGAAGTTCCTTCCTTACAGTGTTTGACAGGGAGAGAAATGGGGCTTTTAATCTGAGCAGAGCAGCACCAGGGCCTAATCACCAACATGCAGACGCATTCTCTCTTATTTAGGATGGCAGGTTTTCAAATATCCCAACTAATCCAAATATTCAATCCATATTTTGGAGATTCCAATCCTTGGAGAACTCATCCCACAAAAAATTTCTCTAAAGAAACGTTTAAGATAAAAAGAATTGAAGATGGAACTGTTGCCTTCTCAAGCACTCAGACCTGCTGGTTCAAGGATCAGAGAGAAGTAACAGCTCCTCTTACTGGCTCCATAAACTCAGCTGGACCACTGAACTGGTGTAGCCTCACTGAGGTAAGGCACCCAGCAGCCCACCAAGCCTTTCCAATGACATCCAGTGACTCTTTGCAGTGACTGGCCCAAATGCTCCAGCAAAACTGGTTAGTTTAATGCTCCCACCTGCCTCCCCTGCTTGTGGACATGTCTGCAGCAGCAGGAGCTGTTTGTACAGCTGGTTCCCCACTTCCCCTGTGGTGCCAGAACAATCAGATCTGCAGTGCTGAAGGGTTAAATGGTTGAGGAGCCAGAACTGGCTCTACAGATTACTGGTGGGGCAAAACCAAGGTCACACAGCAGATAGGTCACAGGAAAGGCCAGCACTGTGCCACAGATGGATAGTGTCAGCTGATAAAAGGTGCAGCCAGAAGGTCTCCAAAGCCCATCAGATCCTTCAGGGACCAACTGAATTGAAACAAAGAAGCAGAAATAACACCTGCACCCCAATAGCAGTGAATATTCCCCAGGGACACATGGACTTAGCAGGAGGGTACTGTGGATGTGTTCCTGTGTTTGAGTGACCTTGGCTGAGTGTTTATGAAATACATATTGGTTATTGATCACTGTCCCATCCCTCACCAGAGAGAACCCACAGTTAATGGCATTGGTCTGGTGTCAGAGAAACACAGAAAACACACAGAAGAGGACACAGCCTTAGTGCTTCATGGGAGGGATCAGAAAACACACATCCAAACTCAGTGGCATCATCCACAGGCTTTTTTCCATCATTTCTGTACAGCTGGACTGTGTTCCACAGCCACACTCCTTGCTCCAAGCAGCCCTGATATCACTGCTTCTTTGACAGCCAGCAATTCCAATTGTTTGTGCCACCTTCTACTGAAACAAACACCAGACCAAGGGCTACAAACAATATGTACCTGATTTCTTAGGCTCCCTTTCAAATGAAAAAAAAAAAGGAAAAAGAAAAAGAGGTTGTGCCAGAAAAAAGTAAAAAAAGTAAAAAGTAAGCTCTTATTAACCAAATTATGGCAGTTTGGTTAAATGGTTTGTTTTTTAAAAAGTCCTGAATGAGAGAGGAATTTTAACAAGAGCTTAGTGTGCACAGTACAGCTGAACAACCCACAGGAACATTCCCACTCCGGGTACTCAGTTAATATCTTAATGATGCTATTCCTCCACTTGTGACCAACAGCCAAGGAAGAAATCTCATCATTGTTCCAAATTTCCTATGCCAAGCCTGTCTTTCCTATGCAAAGTATTAGTCCCTGATCACCTGTCTCTGCTAAACATAATTGCATCCTGTCATGAGCTTTGATCTCTAAAATAGAGATCATCTCTAAAATTGCCGGTGCTCGGGGGCCTCTGCCTTGCTGACACGTGCTGCAGCAGAGCTCCCTCACAGAATGGCTTAGAACAGCAGCAATTTGGCTGTGCTGGCTGTGAGGTGGTTCAGCCTTTTATTTGGGACTTTTTAAAGAACAGTGCTTCTGTGAAGCTCCTGACGCCCTCGTCCACGGTGGGATTCAGTTCCGTGGAAGTGCCTGTGCTGGTGTCTCTTCAGCCCCAGGTGGCTGCCAGGAAAAGGTTTCTGCAGGCACCAGAGGTCACAGACCCTTCTCTGGTGCTCTTGAGGCTTTGGAAAGCCCTGTCCTGCTGGGCAATAGTGCTGCCATGCACCTACAAGCCCACCTGCAAACGGGGAATGCAAACGCTTCCAGTCTGCACAAGACCTTCTGAGAGCTGCTGCAATTCTCCTGTGCCTTCCTCAGCCTTCCCACCACCTTCAGAGCCCATCACACTCACACCTCTTCCTCTGAATTTGAGAAGCAAAGTGGAAGCGTCAGAAAATCTGTTACACAGGTGATGCTTCACTTACAACAGCCATGAGAACGTTTCTGCCACAGGAGCCAAATATATATATAAAGTGCTAAAGATAATGACAGAGTGTGCATTACCAGCCTCTCAACACTGTGTAGTTATTGGTGATAAATATGAATCCGTGGTGAACTTCATATATCTCACATCCTTTACTGACTATCAGTAAAGGTGACTCCAGGCAGGGGCAGCTTATCTCCAGCAGTGTACCGAGTTAATTGAAATGAGCTTAAAACCAGCTCAAATGATCAAATTCCTGCACACACGACTTTGTTTCTATCTCTTCAGCAACGTGACAGGTGACCTGCAGAATTACAATGTGATGGAAAGTGCCAAGAGAGCTGGTCAGACACATTTGAGGGGGGGATGAATGGGGAATTTGGTTAAGAAGTGCATTTTATTGCTAAACAATCCCTGCTGTTTGAAAGCTCTGGATGATGATAAACAAAAATACTAATGCAGAATAGATTCATTACTAGCATCGCTGTGAACTGGTATTTACAACATTTGCACTGCTGCTCACCCTGCCTTCCTCAAACAGTGTTTTTCTTTACACTATGAATTTGAGCAGAAACCAAACATTTATGTGTTATCAGGAAAATTGCCTCTTGCTTATCCTGTTATCACAGCACGTGGGGAGTGATGCTGGGAGGCTGAAGCAGCCAGTCCCACAGAATAATTGACAAAGAGCATCCTTGGGGTTTCTGTGCACCAGGACTTGCTGATGGAGGCAAATATGAATTATGGTAGAGCCCAGCCCAGCACAACTCTATATCAATTTTAGTACTGATTCAGCCACCATTTCCTCCCCTTTATTTGGCCCAAACTTTCTTTTGTACATCAATGCCTTTATTCATGTCCCTCACTAACCCAGATGTGGTAGTCCAGGCTTAAGCTGGGTAAACTGAGGCTGAAGAAGATTATGTGTGGAAACAGCCCTTTCTGTGACTAGAGAGTGGGAGACCCTGGTTTGTTTGTCCTCAAAAACCTGAGGTCATGAGTGATGCCCCTTATACTCTCCTCTGGTTTGGAAAAATACCACAGACCTTGGAAAGCTATTTAGACCTTCCCTCAGAGCACCCAGTGCCCATTGGGTGCTCCTGTGTTCATCATGAATGCAAACAATAATGCAATTTGTACACAACAAATGGTTCTTTGGACAATCAACAAGAGCAATAATTATATTTCTAAAAATCACCCATGAATCAGATCCTCTCTTTGCAATGGTTGTATTGCTCAAGAGGAGGTCTTAGATCTCTGTATTCCTCCAAGCTAAACCACCCTCCATATGGTAACAAATAAATGCACTTGTTGGGGTGTACTTGGTTCTCATAAGGACAATTATACAAGGACAGCATCAGTGCTGCCAGAAAATGAAATCAAGGCAGGAGGCAGTGGGTGCCAAAGCTGAGCCTGTACTTTATGAAATCTGATTCTCTCCCAAAGACACAACTCCAGCCCAGCAATATTTGCAGAGGTGACACAACTCACAACATATTCCCGTGTTGTAAAATTCATTGAGGGCAGAAGACAAAAAAAAAAAAAAAAAAAAGAAAAAAAAATTCCAACACTCCACCATTTAAGGAGCGGACTTTAAAATAAATGCACAATGAAAGGTTATGCTGTCATTAAAGGAGTAGCCAACACTTTCCAGCAGGAGTTAACACAGTGCTGCACAGGCACTTTGCATTTCCAGCTAATCTGCCAATGATTAAATGAGCTGTTATTGAGCATTTGCCCTGTTGAACTAGGTTTTTCTTATCCTTATTAATCATTCATTTTGCACTACAGTAGCCTCCTGTCTTTCAGCAAAACATCTTTTTTTTTTCGTTTAGGCAAATTTAACTTTTTTTTTTCTTTTCTTTGCTGTGGTGATGCCCCTTCTGATCCCAAGAGCAGATAGCTGTGCAAAAGCATGGACAAAACCTGGGAGAGCCCTAAAGAGCATGGGCAAGAAAATTCTTTTTTGCACTCAAACTTCGGGAGTTGAAAGTAGAGGACATGGCTGGAGCCACTAAGCTGTGGTGTAAACATGGCCATTTAAGAGGATTTGCATACCATTTATTAACCTTCCAGAGGAACTACACAGACCCCAGTCAGGGAAAACAACTGTGTACACATGTTCCTTCCATTCTTGTTATAGAAATATAACTTCTTCCAGCCACCCCCAGCATTTTCCATAGGTAGATAAGTACTGGGAATGGGAAGAGGATGTGTGGATCCAGCCTCTTCCCTTCCCCTTCGCATTTCATGAGGTCTGGAATTCATTTTTAGCTACATTTTAAGAAGAAAGGTGTGAGCAAGAACCTGCTGTGCTTCAGGTATTTGCTAATGCTCAGAAAGGAAGGTGACCCTGTGATCCAGGCAGTCCTGTCAGGAAAGATTGTGGATGAGGGTGCTGGGTGCTGGTGTGGATCATCTGCAGTGCTGGGGGCTGTGGCAGAGCCTGCAGCACCTCTCATGTCCTCAGGTTCCTCCACCAGGTCCCAGTCTCACCTTTGTCCTGATTTAGGATTTCTCCCTGTGCCACCACAGCTTGTACCTCAGTTTCCTCAGGTTCAAGTGGGGACACCAAAGCCTCTTCCCCTCCCTTGGGCACTCCCAGATCCCTCCTGGCCCTATAAGCACCATTCCTTATGCTCTTTTCGCTGTTACAGGCTGCATTTACTGCATACATTTCAAGGGGCTTAATAAAAATTCTCAGCTGTGAATTTCACAGCCTTCTGGAAAGACAATTCTCTCTAAACAGGCATATTACTGACATTTCTTTATGGGAAATATGGAGGAAACAAAAGCAAAAAATCCCCGTCCCCACATCAGTAATTAAACTGTGCACCCACACAGGGTAAGAGCAGACAGCAGAGAAACAGCCACAAATGGGGTGGGAAGATGTTGGATGGAGAAATTCCAAAGGCACCAAATGCCCCAGCTCCCACAGAGCTTGAGCTGCATCTCCCCACAACCTCCCAGCCCGCTTTCTTTTGGGATGATTGTGCTTCATGGAGAACAACCAAACAGGAGAGGGTACAAAATACCCTGGGGCTTAGGAGATACAGTTCCTTATCCCCATCCTGCCACATATTTGCACAGCTCCAGAGTCCCTCCAGTTTCATCTGCACCCCCTGGAGAAATGGCCAGAGCCTTGGTCCTAGAGCTTGCACTCTGTTGGAACCATTGGTGGCTTGTGGCATGGCAGTGTCTGTGCCTTAGCAGGAGTCCTGGTGTGCTGAGGCTGCCTGAAGATGGATGAATTGGCAGGAAATTCCCTGGAAAGCCCAGATTTCTATCCCTGAGAATCCTCTGCACCATTCCAAAGGGTGAAGGTGAGCTGAGTGTGGAGCTGGGGGTGAGTGGGGATGAAGATCAAAGATCATCATGAAGGTGTCAAAGGCATCAGGGAGCCCTCCAGCCCCTGCTCCTGCCCCACCACACACACAAATACTCACGTGCTTCAAAACTTAATACAAGGATGTTATTAGCTTGAAATAAATAAATAGACAAATAAATAAAAACAGAAAATAAAGCTTGTTAGAAGAGATTTTTTTCCTCTGCAATTTCTTCTGTTTTTTCACTTTAAATACGTGTTTCATTCACTTTACCCTTTGGTTTAGAAGCTGCATTTACTAATATATCTTTTTCCTTTCATATAACATTGTGTTGTAAAGTTTACTCTGCAAGCACTGCATAGGAAAAGCTTTAAAATAAGGCTCTATAATTGATTTTTCATTGATTTTTGGTTAAACTACAGGACCCATGCCATTGTTATAGGGTTTTACAAAACCCTATTCTTATGTGTTTGTTATTCACGTTATAATTTATTTTAAGAATAACTTCTTTAAACTCTTAATGTAATAAAATCCACCTTCATAATAGCTAAGCTACCACTAAAAACCTAACAACACCTTCCAAAACCCAAGGTGATCACGCATTTGAGGAAGAAATCCTGACATCCAATATGTTAAAGATATGTTTGGAAAGTGTAATTAATGTAAGACAGAAAGCAAAAAAGAAAGTTCTGAAATCTCTTCCAGCAATCACATACTTCACAGTGTAGTACAAATGCAGTTCCAAGGGCTATTTTTAGCCTGGCACACACGGGTATATTGTTACCCAGCCTGCTGCTAGAAGTAATTTAAAATATCTTTCTGATCAAAGAAGATGCTATATTCAAGAGCAGGCACAGAAGTCATCCTTATCTTGCATTCTCCATGAGAACATTTGACCTTCCTGATTTGGGTTCATTTGACAAGAATTTGCTGGCTGCTGGAAGATCTGCATCTCATGTAGAATGATTATAATAAAAGTTGGTATCACAAACCCTACACAGAACAGCATTCTCTATACCTACCAAAAGGTGACATTTTCCAAGCTGTTACCTAGAGAGCAAAGGACAAATGGAAAAGATCAGTCACATAAAAGCAGCATTATCATAACATCCCATGGCAATTTCAGGGTCCTTTGAAGGCCAGATGCTTCTGCTCCATATCTAAATTTCCTATAATAAGAGACTCAATGGAAACACAAACGTCGCAAAGTAAAAAATCCTGGCTAACCTGCAATTTCAAGTAATTTTCTCTTTAGAATTGGACAATATTTTCCAGTGTGAGAGTAGAACGTTTTCCCTGCTGTGCCAAGGAGAGACAACAAAATATTGAGAGTGAAGTTGTACAAAATGCTGTGGACAGATTGGAACTGTTGGGCTGGCTCAGCTGGGTGGGAGCTGCAGCTGAGGAGCTGCGGGTGAGGCTGAATTCCCTCAAAGGGCAGGAATTGTCTGGCAGGATCCCACCTCATCCCTGACAGCTGCTTCACAGCAAACAGGAGACACCCTAGGATTGATAATCCAAAACCAACCTGGACACGGGAAAAGCTTTTTGGAGGTCTCCTCCCATGCCAGAGCAGGCAACTTCCAATGCTTTTTAAAAACCTTTGGTTCCACTGCAACATATTGGGTGTATCTGTTGTTGGTGTTCGGTGCTCAGACTCTTCTGAAGCCTCCAAAGTTTGCAAATCAAGGTTTAGAGTGAAACCCAAAGAAAACAAGTGCCTCTCAAGATCTGAGCGTGGTTTGGGCTCAGCAATGAGCAGCCTCTGGGTACACCCCCAGCAAGCTGACATATTCCAAACTCTGCGAGCTCCATTTCCTTGCACAGATGGCAACCTTGCATGGAAGGTCCACAGCGAACTCCAAAACTGTCATTTCAACCAAACCCTCATGTGGGCCCTGCCTTTCTTAGGCCAAAATCATGCCAGACTATCTGCAGGAGCTGGGGAAAGAGACTGGCTTTAGGAGAGTGCAAACTGACTTCATTGGAACTACTGCCAAGCCAGGCTGATGGAAATAAGAGGAAAATCACTGTCCTCCAGCCTGAATTCCCAAAGGAAGCAGAGCCTTTGCACAGCCCTCATTCCCACTTGCTCAGCCAAAAGAGAACAAAAATAAAAAGGAAGGCAGAGGACAACATCCACAGAGTCTGACCAGTGCACAGATCTACCTGGCCTTGCTCTGCTAAATCATCTTAAAATATAGGCTGGTTTCTTGGTTGTTGTTCTTAATTTATATATTTTTTTGGGGAAAAAAAAAGTAAAAAGAAAAAATCGATTCTTCTATGATTTACGGTGGGGTTAAGGCAAACGTGAAGCCCATGTTAAGGCTGTTCATCTCATGATAAGGCAGCAAAAAGGTCAACAAATTACTCTCTCCCTAATGGTTCATTTGAACCAATGAAAACAGGATATTTTATCCTCCCGGGTCAGGCCTCCTTAGAAATCCTACATCCCCTTCCCCTCCTTCCCTCCTCAGCCTCCCCCTATACCCCCTCCCTCTCTCCCACTCCCAGCCCCTTTCTTTTAATTCTCTATCTCTGATCCTCCAAGGTGACCTTTTCTCCCACTCCTAATACCAAGTTTTCTGGCTGAGTGCCTCCGAGCGCCGCTGCCGCCCTGCCCGGGGCTCCCTGGGCTGCAGGGGCCGGGTTTGGAGCCGCAGCCCAGCCCGGGGACGGGCAGTGCCCCGCTGGTGATGCTCTGCCGGGAGGGAAGAGAATCCAGAGCCGGAGCCATGGAGTGGGGAGAGCCCTGCGGTCCCTGCCCCGCTTGGGAGAGGTTTATTTGGAGCCTCATCAGTTGTAGCCTCGCAGGGGATGATGCAGGGCTCTCCTGCTTCAGCCAGAGCTGGAGCAGCGAGCGCTAACTGCTGCCTATTAGGAATAGCTATCACATCTAATTGTTATCCTTGCTGCTGATTGAGGGGGGAAGTGGAGGGATGGGAAGTTCAGCCGGGTGACATGATGCAGTTTTAATGAGTCTCTCTTTTTCTTTCCCTTTTCTTCTTCCTTTTTTTTTTTTCACCCCCCCCCCCCCTCCCCCCTCCGGCCTGGCCGTTTTAATATGGAAATATAGTAAATTCTAACAAAATCAGGCTGGCACGCAGAGCACAGACCCAAGGCAAACCTCCAGGAGGCTTTCAGCAGTGGCTGGGCAGCAATAGCAACACAGAAGCAATTAGTTCCTTAAGTTCTTTAGTGCAGGGCCTTTGGAAGGGGGTGGACACTAGATTAAGCCCTGCTTCATTTGCCTATTTATTCAACTGTCAGGAGGCTGAAAGGGTTAAATGGCGTGTTGGAGCAGAAAGCCTCCCCGGAGCCCGCTCCCAGTGACCGTGCCCGGCGCACAGCGCTGCCTCCACCGCAGCCCCGCCGCTCGCTGCGGCATTAAACAGTGAAAAAGGCACTTTTCCCCCTCTCCCAGCCGATGCAGAGCTGCGAGGTGGGGCGGCAGCACAACCTGACTCAGCAGAGGCTCCTGAATTCCACCGGTGCTGGAATTCACCCCAGCAGAGGCGAGCGGAGCCCGGGGCTGCTCCCAAAGCCAAACACACGCTCTGCAGCATTAGCCCCACTTTAGAAAAAGAGGATTTCTGAGCTGGGGTGCATGTCTGACACCGGGAGAGGCTGGCACACAGCGACGGACTCTCTGTCTCTAAATGATGGAGAGATTGGGCTCCACGTTGGGGTCTGGTTTGTGTTTGTCCCTTGCTCCCGTCCCCGCAGCCGTGCGTGCGTCCGAGCCGTGCAGCCAGGGCTGCCCTGCACATCCCAGCTCCTCTTTTCCACATTTCATCCCAACTAGATCTGAAAAGTTAACTCTCCCAGTGCAGTTGTTTTGCTTTGTATGCCTCGGCGCGCACACTGGGCATCAATTGTGTCTGTACCAGGGAAGGCTTTAATTACAGAATCACGTTTGTGGTGCATGACCAGTTTATCCCCAATATAGGTCACTAATTTGGATTCTCTTTTGGCTGGAGGATCCTGTCGTTCTGCTCTCTGTGATGTCTGGCAGTTCATAACCAACCCCAGAGCTTTTGCTCTTTCTCTCTGCCTTGTTTGAGGTACAATTTTGAGGGAATCTGTTTCACAATCTAAGAAATATGTAGGTTTTGTTGGTTGTTGTTCCAGGATTTTGATTTTTTGGGATTTTTTTTCCTTGAAGAATTAAAAATGTAACATATCTGAAATGTGTTTAGAGGCAGGGCTCACATACAGTCGCACACTCAGAGGAGGGATGCCACTGCCTATGGAGTATGATAGCTCAAAACACAGAGAGAGCATGTAATGCAATTTTGTTGCAGCATATCACTGAATTTTGTTGATATAATAACCTGAAATAAAGTATTAAGACAGATTGACATGCTTAGGTAGCACAGCTGAGGATTCAAATATTTAAATCTAACATGTTCTAGCTTGTTCCTGCTGAAATCGATGGAAGTTCTCCTTCACAGCTGATTGCAGTGGGGGAAAATGGATCCAGCCTATGCAGAATAATGACAGGAAGGGGAATGGATAAGTTCAGCTGAGTTTTCAAATGTTGATTTCTCAGTTCAAATCAGCTCTAATTTCCATTTAGCTTTTGGTGGGGTTTAGGGGTGGGTTTTGGGGGTTTTTTTGTTAGAAGAAAGAAAGGAAGCTATTTTCTTCAACATTCATAAATAAAATAGAAATCATCCCAATGCAAGGAAAGAGAGAGGGAAGTGAGTGAAAAACCTGTTTAATCTGCATCTTCCTTTCATGCCTTTCACTTCCTTTACCACTCTTCTATTGCCACTTTTATCTACCCAACGGATGATACCATATCCTGCAGGAACCTGGAGATTCTCTAAGTGTGCTCACAACAGACACAAAAACTTCAAACCATATTTTTGAGCTCCAGATCTGAAAATACAAATATTTTAAAAAAATCACAGCCTCACGCTCAATTTATGTGTGGTCACATTCTCATTCCACACACCTATCTTTGTTCCAAGACCATCCTGAGGAGGCAGTCACTCTTTTAGCTGTCTGATAACATAATTTTTAAATTTTTTTTCCAGGATTCTGCAGCTTCACATTAGCAATTTGTGTCTGGGCATTCAATCTCCAAACTGACTTCAAAAGATTTTAGCAACAAGGCACTGGTTTATACTTCCATCGAGACAACAGGGATGCCCCAGTTAATCACAGGAGAAGGAAGCTCCAACCCAGATCCCAAAATGCTGAAATCTTTCAAAAAAGACTAAACCTATTTAAATTATTTCTACAGAGGGTATTTTCCATCACCCTTCTGCAGGACTATCTCCTTTGATTGACTTTAAACACTAGGAAAGTTCTGGGAAATAGAAAACTTCTGTAATAAGACTCACACAAACACGTTTAAAGCTCATTTATAGCAAATTCAAATTTCCATACTAAAAACTTGCCACTTCAAAATGTTTTCTCAGATTAAAAAGCTGAGTTTTCAAAAATAAAGCTGCAGCAGCTACAGAAGCAGACTGGAGAATTTTGCTAGAAATAAGGAGGAAACACCTCTTTTCCTTCAAACAAAACTAAATCAAATGGATTAATGAATGGTGAGGAAAATCGACAGGAAGGGTCTTGACATTTCCAATAGGAGCTTTGAAGGGAGAGAAAATAGCAATTCCCAGACCTCCTAAAACAACCCAAAGAAATCCTTTCTGTGGGAGAAGTCTGGAAATAGGAAAAACGCATATCCCAAAATACTGCAACACCGCTCAGGGAAGGGCAACCCTTCCTCTATTTCCAGTCTCCTGACTGAAAACTCAAACCCTGAATAATTTCAGGTTTTATCTACAACCTTCCTCTGGTTTGTTTTGTCCAGGTGTAGGGTTGGTTTGGTGCTGTTTTTTTTGTTTCAGTTGCGCTTGACAAAAACCACGAACCCTTCAGCAGCTGAATCCCTCCAGCGCAGCTCGCAGCACTCCCGGCAAGGTTCATCTTTTGTGGGGAACAAAGCCCTGGGGGAGGCAGGCGGGAGCAGCAGCCCAGCCCTGCTGCCCCATCCCGCAGCCAGGGCAGGCACAGACCCCTTGCAGGGTGCGACCTTGCTCGGGATGCTCCCGTTGCATCCTGCCGGGAAAGGAAAATGCCATTCCCTGCCCCGGAGGGCTCCTTCGGGCTGGCTTTTGCATTCCAGTCATCCTCCCGGGGCACGGGGCTGGGCGCTCACCCCAAGCCAGGAGCCAAAAGTGTAACTGTGTGTTCCTCAGCTGCAGGAAAACGCTGGGAATACAGATTGGAGCCCGGATCGTTTCCTGGCGTTGTCTCACTGTAAATTTAAATGGCCTTGGCATTGTGAAGCTCTCTCATTTATTTTAAAAGCAGGGAAGATTTATTCTACCCAGAAGTCGTTCAGAGTGGGATGGAGAACAACCAGGACTTGGGTTTTGCTGTTTTCCTAGCAACAGCCAAAGTCAGGGCTGCCTCTGGGCTGAAATTGCAGAGGGGTTTGGGGTACTTTTATTTCTCTTCCGAAATACTCGCACATTTTTCCTGGTTTTCCTACACATCATCTTCTGACATAACTCCTGGTAATCTGATGTGCCATTTAGCCCTTTAAAACCCACCTGGGTTTTAGGCAGCAGCTTCCAGAGCCATCCCTGTATTTCTTGTACATGCTAAACATAAAAGTCCCTTCATAGGAATTCAGGTTATTTTGGCAGACGTGGGGTCAAGCTCCTGGTCACAAACAAAGTGTTGCCATTGAGGACTGTTCTGAGACACAAATAAATACTTAGCATTAACCTCTTCACTTTCAGAGATGGAAGAACAGGCTGGGGAAGGAAAAATGACCCAAAGACAAAGAACAGACCTTTAGGGAAGCTGAGCTTACTGCTCATGCTCCTGGCTGGCAGCCCCATCCCTGTACCACTACTCAAGCTCTACATCTTTGCAGGGTATGCAACTGGCATATGGAATTTTCAAAAGCAATTTTGTAAAGATGGGCTTCTATTTCTGTGCATGCCATAGCTTTTAATCCTGAGGCAGAAACAACCAATGCCTGAGTTTTGCATGCATGCATATGCATTACCTGGAAAAGGCAGGCGAATGTCAGTTTTGGGTTTCTACCAAAATCTTCCCTTAGCTGAGTTTTTCTCAGAAACTAGAGAACAGACAGAAGCAGAGCCCTTAAAATATGTTTTTTCAGGATTTAAAATGCAAACTGCAGCCTTCTTCCCTTCCCCACTTGTACCTGGGGTGACATTCAGCACTCTGGGGACACACAGATTTTCCCCTGGATGCAGCACAAAGTGGCCAAGGTGGACATCACCCCAAAGAGGTGAATGCTTAACTTGGGCATAAGCTCTCTGCTGGGTAAAAAACATGTGCAGAGAAAGCAGGGATGAGAGATATTCTTGACTGACCTGCTGCTATTTGAATACACAGACTCAGCTGTGCAGAGAGGCCAGGGCTGGATATTAACACAGAGGAGATTTCAAGCTCTGCCTTCAGGGTTGGAGCTGGACTCTCTTTTGTCATATATTCACATCTCCCTTGTGTATAACCCATTAGCTGAGGCTGTGCCCAGGCTGTCAGGGGTAGGAACAGAGCCACACACGTGTTGGATCAGGAGAGTGCAGCATCTCTGGTTTTCATGGATACTCAGCAGCCAGCCAGGGACACCCATTGTTGGATTCATTTGTACATCATTGAGAAATTCCAGCACCACAACCATCTGAATCACTCAATTGCTGCCCACTCCAACAGAACTGGCCCTAAAATCTGGGAGAGCTGTAAACAGCCCTTCTCCTATGAACTAAGATGGATGTTTGTTCATATCTGTTCTTTTAGATGTTTATTGCCCTAACTGGCTTTTCATTAACTCAAGAGCTCTGCTATTAATTTTAATATTCTCAGTATTTATGACCTTGTAGCTATATCATCTGATTCTCTCCATATACACATTCTAGGTCATGAACAGTTTGTTTCATTTTCCCAGCACTGGCATTTAAAACTATCTGACCAGGTCATACAAATTCCTACAGAGGAATTCTGAAAAATGTTCAGAGCTTGATCTTTTCAGGGCACAGACACCTCACTGAAATTTGGGGGGCATATTCACACGCAGAAATTAGATTTGTTGAAATCATGCACCAAAAAAATAATGTTTTCCCTTTTTAAAAGAAATTGTAGAATTTCATGGTCCACTTGCATAAGTCTATGTCCAGTTTAGACTTTGGGGTCTGGATAAACTTTGTTCTTCAAACACAGGGGGGAGAAAGAAAGGAGAAAGGAAAAAATACTCACATTTTTGTGAGTGAGCACCTTTTTCCTGTTACTATTTACTCTGACTCCAACGAATCACTTACTTTTTAACCTTTTAAAGGTTTCTATCACCAAGACAGAAGAAAATATTTAAAGTATGGATAACCATCACTTTTCCATTTGTGGCCTGTCTAGAAGCTTCCAATCTTTGGATCAAACACCCCAGAGATATCGGTGTGGCCCAGGTGTCACCTTCCATCCTCGGCTGGCAGGAGCTGGTTAAGCTCTGCAGATTTCATTGGTATCTGCGCTCACTGATGTGAGGTTTTTAATCTTGTCCTTGGGTTGGCTCTAACTATGATCTGGGCTAAGTGGCAGCAAGGTGAAAGGAAGTGATTAATATTGTTTTCAGTGGTGGCTGCATCGAGCCTCCCACTCTAAGGGTCTGTGAGCGATGGTCAACTCTGCACCGCACAGGATTCAGCTCTGCTAATTCACAATTATCTTGAATTATCACACATGCAAGAGAACAACAGAGTCTGAGGGGAAGGAAAAGTCCAGGAATTAAATCAGGCCATAAAATAATGAATTTTCTGCTGGGCTAGACTGTCATGTCATGGGAAAGGAGCAAACTGAAGAGCCTGAAAATTCAACTTCTTTCCCTTTATCAGAAGGGCGGTGGAGATGCAGGGACAGAGAGTTCTGGCTGCCCCAGCTAAACCTAACACAGACCTTCAGGCATGGAAAACACCCTTCAGACCTTCCACATCTTCGTCTTTCTTCTCACTATCTTCAGCCTCTCTCCTTGATTTGAGAGGGAGAAAAATCCACTTGGCATTTGCAAATGGCTGTGATTCAATGCAGCGAAGGGTCTCTACCGCCGCCAGCCTCGCTGAGCCTTGGGAACTCCTTGTGCCATAATGAAATCACATCTGCTGCCGAGTAGGGAGTCAGTGGAGGATGGATGAGTGGGGAGATGCTTTCTCAGGCAGGCTGGGCTCTACTACTTCCCGAGTTTAACATCCATGTGCTGCACCATCTGGGGCGTGCGTTGGCCCAGGCATCTGCCCCAGTTACAGCGACTCTCGGGCAGGTGAAGGGGTGGAGCAGGGTGGCACAAGGACCTTTTTGCAATGGATCAGCTGCTGGGGAGTGAAGGTGCTGATCCTTTTAGACACTGCCTCACAAAACCCAGTGTCACAAATGGATGCCCTGATTCCAAGGAGAGGCTGCAGCGGGCTTGGGAAAGCCCAGAGAAGTGGATGCAAAGGCAAACAATGAATCTCATCATGGATTCATGGTAACAAGTGCCTACAGAAGTAGCACTCTTAACAAATTTCTCCAAGCTCTTAGAGCATCTCAAGAGGAGATCACTCTGTCACTTGCTTTATGGGTCTGTGGAGGATCCTACTGGGTAAGAAATGCACATATTTAAGTTTATGGGAAGCTAAACCTAACATTTAGTGCCTGGCTCTGTTCATATTTAGCTCTGTGCATTCTGAGGTATATTCCTGCCATATGGGGCATTCTGGCTGACCAGACCAGAATGGGTTCTGTAATTATTTAATTGCCACAGCAGGACGATACCTGTTATTACTATTATAAATAATAAAAAATATGTCTTAAACTATAAACCCCAAAGAGCAAGTCAGACAAATGCGTGGGAGAAAAAAAACCAGCAATATGAAAAATACATCTCTCCAGTAAAGATGAAACAGTGGCACTGTAGGAGTCAGGGAAGTGGAAATACTGGGAAAATAACAGTGTGGTCACTGCCTTGTGCTGAATCTGCACAAACACACACAATATAAAATAGTCTCTGTCCTGAGGACTTAAAATTCATGACTTAGGCTGAGTGAGAAAATGCCTTTATGATCTTGTGTCTCGCTGAAGAAAGATCTGCAGGGGTAGAAAGAGCCAAGACAGTGGATTTTACCATCTCCAGCTGGATTTTCACCTCCATGCCCACCACGAGCAGATCGCTCACAGAAAAGGTTTGCAGAGGGACAGAGGGCAGGGACCGCCAGAGAGAAGTGCAGGAGCAGAGACCAATGCAAGGGAAAGAGAGAAAGAAAAGAAAGAGGCAGGACCAGGTGTCTGCACATCTTTTTACGAGGGACAATGGAAATGGTTTAGGGGGACAGGGCAGGAGAAGCCAAGCAGGGTAAGAGGCAGGGCTGGAAGTGATAAAGAAAGGTTTCACTGCCAGAGAGGGTGACATTCAACTAATCTTTCCCTGCTGGCAGTGAGCTGAGCGTGGACCTGACATCTCCACAGGCAGGTCCTGCAAGGGCTCCCGGCCACAGCCACCTCTCCAGCTCTCCCTTCCTCTCATGTCTGTGCAGAGCAAGAGAAGGGACAACATTTACTGCGCTTTTTTAATGTAAAAAACTACTCAGTATTGTTTAACCTCCCACCCCATCTCCTCCCCTAGAAAAACTCTTGCTTTTTTACTTTTTACTTCCTCCATCAAATGAGAAGCAGAATTTCCCTCAGGAAATTCTGGAGAGCCTGGTGTGGATTCCCGTTCCTCTGCCCCCTCACCCTGCCCCTTCCAGCTCTAGAGGCTCCAGCCCACATCTCTAGCAGCAAAGCCAAGGAAAATGCTTTAACCCTGAGGATTTTCCCTGAGTACCTTGGGAGAGGCTGGGAATTGTGACAATGAGAAGGTAAAGAAGAGGAGATAATAATAAGAGGAATAAGAATACCCAAGCACAGAACTCCACATGAATGAACTGCTCCAAGGTCACCTGATAAATGGCATGGAGACAGGTGGGACAGATTTCCTCCCTGCTCCCTGTCCTCTAATGAAAGATGCACTTTAATGTGCTGATTTCATTTGCACCAACTTCTTTTAAGTGCAAAGCAAATGCAGAAACTCCAGAGATTTGCTGCACTGCTAAAAAAAATCTTTAGTAAATAATTAGCTAAATCATGCATTTATGTATGTAAGTTTCGTGGAGTTTACAGATTAATAATAGTAACAGACTTTGTGTGGTAAGGTCGGGCCAGCGGGTTTACACCTCATCCCCGATTTCATCAAAATTGTCCAGCAAAATATGTACGTTTTTATTCTAGGGTGTTGGTGATGACACAAGCAGAGAGAAGAAATAAATCTCACTGGGACAGTGTGGACAGGAGTGCCTGTTTGCTCAGGAAAGAATTGGAAGAAGAAGAAAAGAAGTGGATTGCTGCAGTACATTAATTGTACAAGAACTGCAAAATGGCTGAAAATAGAGGGATGATATTTATAAAGCTGTCTGGTTCTGAAAAGATCAAAGGCAGAGGTAGAGAAATAATCCATTGGACGTGCGTAATTGCAAAGCATGCATTGTAAAAAAAAAATAAATAAATTAAAAAAACATTAAAGAAATATCCCTGGCTGTTTGCTTTGGCTCCTGCCTCTGCCCGGGGTTGGGTCCGCACGGCTGGGCAGGCGCTCCCCGGCAGCCGAGGCTGCAGCGCTCCCTGCACCGCCCTGCCCGCTGTGACGGCGCGGTGACCGCGGGAAGGACAAACCCCGAGCCCTTTGCAGGACAGAGCCTGGAGCAGGTCACCGGGCCCCTGGCTGTGACACCAGGGCTGTCACTCTGGGACACACCAGCCACATCCACCCAGGGCTCAATCTAGGGAAAAAAACAAGCGCCCTTTGATGGGTGGTGGGGAGAGGCCGGGTCCCCTCGAAAGCCACCCCCGAGTGCTCGATGGCTGCGCGGGCTCTGCGGTTTATCCATCCCAAAGTGCAGCCGATCTCCTCCCAAAGCCGGCCGCCGCTGTCCCCACCGCCCCGGGAGCCGGGACAGCGGCCACTGCCCGGAGGGGAGCCCCGAGGCTCGGGGAGGGGACAGGGACAGGGCAGGAGCAGGGTGGGACAGCCAGGGCAGCACCCAGCAAGGCAGGCACAGGCGGGACAAGGACACAGGCAGGACAGGGACAGGCAGGGCAAGGACAGGGCAGGGACAGCGAGGCAGGGAGAGCAAGGACAGGCTCGGGGGAGGCTGAGCGGGGAAATAAGGTCTCTGTCCCTGCATTTTGGGCCAAGCACGGTGTCCGGGGCCAGTCGTGCGAGCGGAGGGGCAGAGACCCCTCTGTGCCCGCAGGCGGGAGGGATGCCCGCAGCCCCTGGGCACCGCGGGGACAGGAGAACGCCCTGTGCCCACCCAGCGCCGCTGTTCCCCAGCTGCAAAGGGGTGAAAGCCGCTTCCCTGGGCCCTCCCTGAGCCCTCCCCGAGCCAGGAGCAGGGACGGTCCCCCCGAGGGTCCCCCCGGCTCCGGGGCTCCCGTGGCCGCCGCCTCCTCACCCCGGCGCGGAGCTGAGGCAGGGACTCAAAAGAGCAATTTCACAATCGCCTATTAAAATGAGGCTGGGCGGAATTGCATTTCCCCGTCCCTTTAATCCAATAAGTCAGAACTTCTTAACTGATTAATTACAAAATTAATGAGTAAAATGGCAGCGTTTGGGTGAGGCGGGATGGTGGAGGATTTTATTTTTTTTTAATGTTGTGCTCTTTAAAAAGACTGATGGAAATAAAGTTACCTCAAAGCATCAGGGTGCTTTGATGCCTATAATAGCAATTTAGTTATTACATTAATAGATTTCCTCTTTATTTTTAACAAGGCATTGTTAAATATGGTCTTGTTTTGTCTGAAGGAGGAACATTGGAGTTTGCATTTCCCATTATACGAATTCTCCCCGTGCAAAGAATTATTTTGCATTATTTCTGTGCCTTAGATGTCGGCATTAATGTGAGATTATCAGCGCATTTCACGGGGTGGGTGGGGAGCAGGACTGGCAAACCCCCACACCCGAGCATCCCAGCACCCCTCCTGCAGCACCAGGGCTCGCGTTCACATGCACACTTTCTCCTCTGGAAACCACAGCCCCCAACTCAGCACAACCAACCCCCGAGATGAGCCCCTCTACCCACAATTCCAGTTAGACAGGGCTGATGGCTGGAGGCAGCACCAAAGCAGCAGTTCAATGCACACAAAATGTTTTCCCCCCCGCTAAAACTCCTCTGGAGAAAATACCGAGGTGACGCTGCAGCAGCAGAGATGAAGGAGTTTTACTCTGTCGTAATCAACTCCGAGGTGCCTTCCTTTCATTCAGATTGTCACTCTTGTCACAGAGGAGGGCAAGGCAGAGATGTCTGCGGGGTGGTACCCGCAGGTACCTGCGCTGCTTTTTCCCCACCGCGGCCCCAGCTCGGGATGCTGCGGCTCGGGCGCTGCTGCAGCGGCTCGGAGCAGTGCCGGGAGCAGCTGCCGGGCTGCTCACACCAGCTGATCGTCTTTGGGAAGTCTCTTGCATCAAACAGGCTCCTACCTCCATTAGGGGCTCGTATTTTTAGGGTAAATATATAAGGAGAGGTGAAACTCCCTCCCACCCAGGGAGATTTTTTTTCTCTCCCTAAGCGCTTTTGGTAAATAAAGGAAGGGGGAAAGGGGAAGACAGAGGTTCTCAGGAAAGCACTAGTGGGTATTTGTCCCCTCAGCAGTTGCTTGGAGCGTGGCATGAGACACAGGAATGTGCCTGACCCCTTTGCTGGGACCTTTGCTAGGGATGGTATGATTCAGAAAGCAAGGAGGGAAACCCACAATGCCAACCCTGTTTTCACCCTATTCCTTAGGGTAAAACAATCTCTCCGTAGCCCTCATGGCCAGGACCACATTCTTAGGGATAGCTCAGGATAAACACATTTCCTGAGAGCAAAACACCAATCAGAAATTTGGTGCTTTTTCTTTTTTTTTCCTTTTTTTCCTAGGAAAAAGCTTTTCCCATAGCCTACCTGGGGAAACTCCCTAATGTCAGGCTGCTCTCCCACACACTGAGTATTGAAGATACCTGAAGGAAGGGATGTGGGGTTAGAGGAAAGGGGCACAGGGCTGCTCCAGCCCCACTGTGTGGGGGTCTCCAGCTCAGCCTTGGCTCAGTCCCTGCTCAGTCACCACTCCCAAGTGGAGGAATGACTGAGCTGCTTGACTTCTGCAGGGGAAGCTGAGGGAACCACACCAGAATTCACACACGAAATGGGGAAATTACACCTCTGAGGGCAAGGCGTGTCCTTGTGTCTGGACAGATGGACAGCAGCATAGCCAGAGCCCACGGGAGCTGCAGGGATTTTACAGATCCATTCTGCAAAACACCTCCATGAAGTAGATGTGTCCTACAGGCTCTGAGTGAGCCCTGCAGGCTGCACCAACACAGCTGGGGGATGTGGAGCACGCAGGGTGTTACAGCATGAACAGACACACAGCCTAGCCATGCAGGGAGATGTGCCACCCCACTATGTATGCCTTATATAAATATATAAATAAACTCCAGTTCACTCAGCACACCCATGAGGAAGGAGCTGTAAAGCCACCCCAACACCTGGGCAGTGTCTCATGCGTGGGAGAGGGGCTGTGGCTGTGCCCACCAGAGCCATGGGGGAATTTGTTCCTATTTTCCCCCTACCCCGAGGCAGATCCATGCTTGGCTGTGGGGTGCCTGAGCAGAGAGTGGGGAGTAGGGCAGGGGCACCAGGCTTGGGGGGTCAAAGGCTGTGTCGAGGGATGGGGGGAGCTCTGACCACCCCCCTCCTGCACCTCCCCACCCTGAATGAACACCCACAGCTGGGCTGAGTTTGGGGGACTGCAGTAGAAAGCAAAAGCCAGAGGGATGGGAATGGGAGGCAGGGAATTGTGAGGGTCCTTGAGTGGGGGGGCAGCATCAGCCAGGGATGTCTCCAGCCCTTGCACCCCCTTTCCAAGCATTCAGGGCCCGTTCACAGCCAGACCCACCTCCCACAGCCCTCAGTGCAGGCAGAGCCTGCACCCGCTTTCCCAGAGCCATTTCCCAACACTTTGCAGAAACCCTGTTAAATAGGGGGCGAGCAGTATTTAAACACAGCACCGTAATCATCAATTCCCCCCACATCCCCCCCTCAAACGCCAGGGTTTAATTGGCTCCAAGACGAGGGAGCCACAAGCAGTGTTATAAAATGAACTGACCCCGCGAAATGATGCAACATCTGGAGGCAGGGCAGGCGGGGAGGCAGGAGCCTCTCAGCGGAGCATCCGTACGTGCAGCCTTCCCTGCCGATGGGAAGGGCCCTGCGGAGCTGCAGCCCAGCTCCAGCCCCGGCAGCCCCGTGCTAAGAAAGAGAAGCCCCCGGGTGCTTACCTGCCCGCAGCAAGGCGCGTCCCCTCGGCACCTGCAGAACAGGAGCCCTCTCCTTTCAAACGGACCTCAGAAATTTCCCCTAGGTCCAGCCGGGTGATTATTTTTTTAGAGCTAATCAAGGAAATAAAGTTAAAGAGGAGGAGAGTTCCTCTTGTTTGGGGTCTGATTTGGGAGAAGGAGGGGGTGGGGGGAGTTAAAGAGACCAGTTGCTGCCCACTGCTTTGACCAGTGAGGGATTCAACCCTTATTACCATTTTGTTTTTGTCCAGATTTGCAAGTAGGGCCCCCTGCATTCAAATCATCTCCCTCCATCCTTATTGTAAAGGACAGGCCTTAGTGGGCCCCCTTTGGATTGTCCTCCATTAACAATCCCTTCTTTTGTGGAGGTGTTTCTTTTTCTATTCACACACATCGCTGATGGTACTTCAGGCCCAGCTCTTAAAGAAACTGTTTGCAAAATTATACCTTTCCACACACTACTCCACAAGGAAGCGGGGAACTGTAGTTAGGAAAACATTATTGAAGCTTGTAATTTAATTAAAAATGTTAAAGCTGACAAAGGGGAAGGGAAAGAGGGAAAAAGAGCATAAGGGTGCAAAAGCAGGAACAGGGTTGATTTTCTTTTTGATCCCTGTGCAGGCAGGGCTGGGGGTGTGGGGCAGTGCACACCCAGAGTGTGTCAGCCTGCACAGGGACACGGGCTGCCCACGGCTGTCTGTGCGCCGCGCTCCCGGGCCGGGCACAGAGGAGGCAGCCAGACACCCTTAAGCAAATGATGTTTTTAAAATGTGAATGCCAGCTCGGACATGCGTGGACAGAGCCCCAGGGGCACAGCTGTGCAGCGGGCGCCTGCAGCTGCCGGTGCTTGGGGCAAAGCCCTGGCCTGTGCTGGCTGTGGGGGGTTGCACATTGCACCCTGCCAGCCTCCTCCTGAAAACCTCTCTCTTTAGGAGTTTTGGCTGAAAGCAAGCTGGAGGAGCTGCATCTCGCTCAGCATCTTCGCTCTCAGAAAGGCTCAGAAGCACGTCTGCAGCGAGGACGCCCTTCCTTTGGTTATTGTTGTTATCCCCGTCGCCAACAGATCTGTAAATGTTCAAAGAACAACACGACTTTAAAAAAAAAATCATAATAATTCAGCTGGCGAAGCAGGGCAGAGCCTGACCTCCGGCTCCATGGATGAGTGCTTCGCTGGGACCCCTGCTGAGCCAATGTGGACCTTCAACATCAACTCAGAAATTGGTGTGATTTGCCTGGGAAACCAGCAGTCATAGAGCAACTGGCCTTGACAAGATGAAGAGGAAATGTATAGAAGACGTTTAATGGGTCGCAAAAGGAGGAGGGGGGAGAAACTCAGCCTGGAGTGCTGCATTTTAGATGTCTGGAGGGGCCCTTCTGCAGGAAGGGAAGGAGCAGGGCTGGGGAGGGGAGACTTTTTCAGGTTGGGCTTCATTTCCAAGCCATCCAGGAACGCTCTGCCCTGCAAAAGGTTATTTCTCTGTCCCTGGCTGGGACTCTGGCCCGGGCTGGGCTTGCAATAAACCTGGTGATTTCTTTAATGTCAGTGAATAGCTGAAGGCAGCCCGGCTGGCGAGGCTTTGTACGTAGACGCACTGGGCTCGGATTATGCACGCCTAATCGCCTAATTTTCTTCGAGTGATCTGGATGCCGTACTCTTGGGCTGTGGAACATTTTATAAATAGCTGTGCTTGGAGTTAATATGATTTACTGGAGAAAGACCAGTTAAGCAATTCCCCACCTAAGTAGAGCAGTAATGAACAGGCTCTGGAGAAGATGCCTTCCCCACCGGCTCCAAGAGGGGGTGGGCAGGGAGGCAGGGATGCAGAGAGGTGATGTTTATTTGTGTGCGTGCACGGAGTGCCATTGATTTTTAATTGTATTAAAAGAATTGCAGTAGCCACGGGCTGCCTCTAGGACTGGACTTTTCCCTTAAATACGTGCAGTGAAGCTGTGGCTTCCCCATCCTGCTAATGCTTGTACTACTGCAAAATTCCACTGTGGGAGCGAGCAGCGACAGCAGAGCCCTGCCCCACTGCACATCCCTTCCCCTTCCCCTCTCCTTTTCCTTCCCTCATCCCTTTCTCCTTCCCTTTCTGAAGCCAAACCAGGAGGTCTCTCTGCTGTCCTGTTCCCCATTCTGAAACTCCATTATCAGCAGAGAGAGGCTGAGCCCAGAGGGACAGGAGCATCACTTGGCCTGTCTCCTCCAGCAGGGAGGGGACAGTGGCTGCAGCCTTGGCCAGGAGAGTCAGCAGTGCCTGGAAACCCAGTGAAGGCAGTGCTGAGCACAGTGACCCCCTGCACCCACCACTGAAGACCTGAACCAAACCCACCAGGATTTCAGTGAGAACTCCAGTGAGGTCTCATGCAGGGACCTCTCTCCTCCCCATTCCTGGGAAAAATACACCCTGAGACAATGTCCTGGAGCTTGGGAGAGCATTGCTGGGATCAGGGGTGCTCCTTGGGGAAGAAGGGGGAGATCTGCAGGTTGAGATGATGAAAACAACACTCTTCTGTCAGAAAATGCAAAGAGGAGAAATACACAGGCTTCAAATCTGGGTGGTGTTGATGTGAGGAAACTGTGCCCAAGGCTGAGCCTGGGGCAGCAGAGGCTGGAGATGGGGACAAAGTGGTCAGGCCTGAGCTCCCCAGCCCAGGCTGGTAGGGGCAGGGCTGGGGCAACACTGGTTGGCAGCTCATTGGTCACATCCCATCTCAGAGGCAGGAGCCACCTCCCCCATGGTGGGGCAGGAGAGGGTGCCCCATCCCCCCCAGCATGAACCCTACTCCCCAGTTGTGCCACCTCAGCAGGGAAGGAGCTGTGCACCCCCTGACACCAGCACAGGGGTGACCCCAGGCACGGGGGAGCCCCCCAGGGCAGCCCCTGGTCCCCCCACACGGGGGGATGTCGGAGCCCACTCCCAGCCCCACATAAGCACAGCGCACAATAACCAGGACCCACCACGCCCCCAGCACCTCCCCGCCCTCGGCTGTGCCTTCTCGAGGTGACCAGGAAAAATTAGGCTGGAAACTGTCCTGGTGATTGATCCGACCAAATAAACATCTCTAGGGAAAGGGGGGAAGGAAGAAAAAGGCCTTTCTGCAGCGTGGAGCCCGAGAGGGGAAGCAGGTAATTAGCTATGTGATGGAGCAATCCTCTCCTGCCGAGGAAATTCTTGACACCAGAATTCTGCCCTGAGAAACCAAGTGTGACCCAAGTGAGGACTTTTTTTTCCCCCTTCCCCTTTTTAAAATTAAGATCATTATATGTTTTTAAATGTCAAGCCCAGGAAGAAGTGGCGGGGGTGGGGGTTGGGGAGCTGCGGGCATTCTTCACTTCAGAAGCTTGAATGTTTCAAAGTTGCTGCTGTGCTGTTAGCTGACGGCTATTGTGTGTGTTTAAGGCTGGGGGGGGCCTGGGGAGGGGGCTCGGACCCCCCGTTGGTGTGGATTTGCTGTCCAAAGACCGTTAGAAAGAGGCAAGAATGAATGAGATTGAATGGAATTGTAATGCACAAGGCCCTCCTCCTTTCTCAAGGAGCTGGGAGGCCAGGAAAGCGAGTCGTGGGGAGAGCAGGCAGCTTTCCTCCTCATAGCAAGAGGCTTTGCAAATCAGCAAATTGTGTATTTCTAGGGGAAGAGGGGAGGGAAGGGGGCTATTTATTTTTTTTTATTACAGATCTGGAAAAAAATTTTTTAAAGCCCTGCAGCAGCTAAGAAGACCAAAAGGAGACAGAGAGAGAAAAGAGGGAGAGGAGACTTGATAGAAAAATCTGATTCCCAAACCTCTTGTAAGTGTAATTACTTTCTAAGAAAATGAATTGCTTTCTAAGAAAGATAAAAAAATTGTAGAAGAATGTCTGAAATTATATCAGGGACCAAACTCTGCTGATGCCTTTCCTACACAGAGAGATTTCTGGGGCAGGAACCTGAGGCCTAGAACCCGCGAAACCTTTGTCTGAGACTTGAAAGAGATCTGGGCTTCATTTTAAAGAGATTTTGCTTTCTCCTGCAGGCTGTGGGTCAGCTCCGAGGCGATGCTCGGGCTGGTGACGGGGCAGCGGCCGCTCGGCGCTGCTCCGGTGCCTGGGCCGCGTCCCGGTGGCTGCAGACAGACAAAGGCTGGTTATTATTGACTTATTCAGCAGAAATGAGGAGGGGGATGAGATTTAGGGGTGTTTTTTATCTCTCTGCAATGTGTGTGTGTGTGTGAGAGCACGTGTGTGGTGGCTGTGTGTGTGCGTGCGTGTCACGTTGGCCAGGACAGAGCTGAGCGCACGTTTTCCGCCGTTTGTTGTGCCGCAGTTGATTTGGGGTTCAGTCTTGTATATTTTTCTAATGTGGTCATCTATGCATGGTGGAGCAGGGGCTTGGAAATGGAAGGAAAGTGGAGGCATGTTGCTTGTCTCTGGGATTTCTTTGTTCGGGGAACAGTAGGTGGTAGGTTTAAAAAGGCAGAGAGCGACAGAGGAGGAGAAGAAGAAAGAAACGAAAAAGGAAAAAAAAAATGGCCCTTTACAAATCATCTGACTATTTTCTTCTGGGATGGAGAAATGCTGCATTAGAGATTAAGGAAGGGCTGTGCTTAAGACAAAATGTCTCACTGGAAGTGTTGGTAAAATAGCAGCCAAACCCAGCCTGCCTTTATAGCCTGGCATCAGGAAAAGGCTGCAGGGCCGCATGAGCGGGGGATGAGCTGGTGAGGGCAAACTTTAGAGGGGCTGAGCCACGGTGGGTTTGTTTTAAAGGCGAAATAAACCCTGCTGCCAGCCTGCCGAGCAGCAGCCCTCCTCCCCCCCCCCCACCATATGACACCGCTCAGTCACTACCACGGGGCTTCGCATTGACAGGAGGCTCAAAATACCCCAACCCCGCTCCACCGGGGGAGGGGAGAGCAAAATCAACCCCTCGGCTTTTCGGGGAGGATTCCCGAGGGGACAGGGGGGAGGTGGGGGAGGAGGTGGGGGAGCGAGCGCTCGGGGACAGACAGACCGACAGAGCCAGCTCCCCGCAGGGCCCTCCGGCCGGGTGCGGACCTGTCGGGAAGGGCACGGAGCGAAGCACCGCGTCATCCTAGGCGAGAAACAACCCGGGGCTGTCCCGTGTGTCCCCCCAGAGCTGACCCGGGCGCCCCCGCGCCGCTGCTGCGGCTCCGCTCCTTCAACACCATGGACAGCGAAGCGGGGCCGGGCCGGGCCGGGCCGGGGACGGACAGGGACCGGCGGGCTGGCACCGGGGGCACAGGGCAGGGGGCCGGTGACAGAGGGACCGGGGGTCTTGGGGAGGCTGGTCCCGGGCCGGATGGGAGGTCAGGGGCCAGGGCTGGGCAGGGGGGAGGCTGCCCAGGCGCCTCCGCATCCCGAGCATACCTAGAGCCCCTCGGCATCCCCAGTCCTCGGCTCGGAGCAGCACTCTCGGGGCTGGGTGAGGATACCGCGTCCGAGCCTCCCCCGGGGACAGGCCCCGTGCAAACGGTAAACCTGAGCGTTTTCCTCCGTGTTAATTTGTTTAGGTTGTTTTCTTTTAAATCGATAAAAGATTGAGAGCCTCGGTCTGGCGGAGTAAATAGGTCAATATGGAACAGGCTCTAAATAAGCAGATTTTTTTTTTTTTTTAAGTTTCAGAAGATGAAAAGCGAAGGTAAAATTCCCTTTGCTGTGTAATGTCAAACGCTGATTGTCCCTGGTTTGTGCTCGTCATGAACCGCAGCATTATAAAAGAGGAAGAGGAAAAGGCCCACAAACAGGGACAGGGGCTCTCAATGCTGCTGCTGCCTTGTAAATATGGCTCTTGAGTTTGGGAGGTGATATTTCACCTCCCTGCAGAGTATTTCAGTAGGCAACAGGGCCCACCAGTTTTTTACGAGCTACTATTTAGAGGCGGCTTCCCCTTCGGAGCCTGGCCTGGCATGGCACGGCCATCAGGCCAACAGCGAGGGAGAGACGGCCTCCAAACAATTGTTTTGCTCCAGTGGGGAAGGGAATAAATAGATCCCTCTTCCAGTGGTGGATGCCCAGCTGTCCTGGAAATGCTCTTAGAGCTGCGGCAGGGAGAGACTTCCAGCACTGGAGCAAGATATCTTCCATCAAAACAATTGTTTCCTTCCTTCCCCCACCTTACACCCTTCCTACCATGAAGGAAAATACCACAGGGTACAGAAACACACCCAGGCAAATAAATCCCCACTTGAAAGCTCTGCCAGCGAACACGCACAGCACTGCTGGCCATAAAAGTTACTCTAGGAAGAGAATAAGGGCATGTAGAAAGGCACAGACCTGCACATCCTGTCACAAAAATGAGTGTGAGTGTGCCTGTATACAGTTTTTTGGGGGATGTGTGTGTTTGGAGTGGGAGGGATGGATAACTAGCACTGAAGAAGCAGGGTGCTTACCAAAAAATTAAACACATGCAAAGCTTCTGGGCAAGACCTCTACTAACTGGCCATAGTCTGCTTATTATTAAACATGATTTCTTTTCCCAGAGATTAAATTTGGTGGCCTGAGATAAATAAATAAATCTCAGAGCTTACTCCCATTGTAGCAGCCGCCCTGTGATGAGATCTGTAAGTTTAACCAACAGGAGCTGCAGCAAACCCATCTCTGCTTCTCAGCTCGCAAAATGGATGTGGTGGAAGGATATAGTGAGGCACCAGCTAAATTGCAAGTGCAGGATGCCTGAGAGGGACGGGGAGAGAGGCCTGGATGCCACGGCATAGGTTAGAGCAGGTTGAGGGTAGCAAATGTATACGTGCTTTCAGTGTTTTCCAGGGTGGAAGTTTTAGCTTAAAGAAAAAAAAAAAAATAGTCTCTCCATTTGTCACTTGGAAGTCAAACCCATTTCCTTCCAGGTCCTTGCTCCTGTGAATCTGAGCTCATGCAGCGTTAAGAAAAATCTAGCATTAAACCCCAAAATATAAAATTCGTATTGTATATTTAAAGGGAGCCTCTTACTTTATATAACTCAGGACACATTGTCTCTTCTCGGAGAGAACGGGGGTGAAATCCTACACATTACTTAAAAAAAAAAAAAAAAAGAAAGAAAGAAAACACGTTTTAAAATTACATCCATGTCAGCTCTAAAGAAAATTATCGCTGATGTCTTTTTGAGCTTGGAAATATAACTGTAGGATTCAGCTTTCCCCTCCCCCTCTGCCCCTCCACCCCCTCCCTTCCCAACAAAAAAAAAAAAAAAAAAAAAAAAAAAAAAAAAAAAAAAAAAAAAAGAAACAGAATATATAAAGCTCCTCTGATTAACAGTTTAGGTGCAGAACCCTATTTATAGGGTACACGTTCTCCTGTGCTGCCTCGATCCTCCAGCCCGGAGCGGTGCATTATTGATGCAGCTGCAAGTGCTCAAAGCTTAAACAATATTTTTTCCGAAAGCCCCAGCAGCCCGCCCGGGAGGAAGGTGGGGACGGGCTGTCGATGGAGTCCTGAATGTTACTCCTCCAGTTTCAAGGACATCTTGCTGATGAGGATTTGGTTAATGGAGGAGAACTTATGTCCTAGCGGTGACGTCATTGGGTCCCAATGTAATCCTCTTGTGCTGAACCCAATCAGCAGATGTGCTGAGAGCCGGGATGCGGAGAAGAAGCTCTAATCCCTTAGACTGGATGAGATCAGCTGAAACAGCCAGGACTAGACCCCAAACCCCTCTGCTAGGAAGATCAAGAGAAAAGGGATAAATTGAGAGAGACGCCTCATAACCCCTTTAAAGAGCTTCGGAGAAGAGAAGAGAAAGATGGGTGGTGCACCAAGTTCATCTTGCTTTTAAAGCCTAGCGGGAGCCTGGTTTTCACTCTGATGAGGTCCTTCTGCATTGTTCCAGGGCAGGAGGAGAAAAGAGGAAAAAAAAAAAAAAGAGAGAGAGAGAGAAAAGGGGGGGAAAAAAAGAGAGAGAAAAGAAAAGTCTGAAATTCAAAGATAATGAGAGACTAGGCGCCTTTCTTATTCATCTCCAGCTTGCCTACACAAAAACAAGCGTCCTGAGCCACGGGAGGGCGTTTGCACTGGATCTGAGCGAGGAGCGGAGTTTGTGCCGCCGGAGCCGCCGGGCGCCGCGTCCACGAGTGGGTAAATCCGCTACGAGCGGGGCTCCGGCTGTGAGCGCGGGGTGCGGGCGACAGTGGCGGGGAGCGACCGGCTTTATCGCTGACTTGGAACAGCATCAGGATTTTTTTTCCTCCCCTTGTGCAAGCGACCTTAATGGGCTTGTGATTTTTTTTTTTTGTTGTTCTTTTTTTTGCCCTTTTTTTTTTTTTTTTGTTTTTTTTTTTTTTTTTTCTTTTGGACAAAAAAGAGGGGAGCAAGGGGAGGGGGTGAAAATTTTTCAGATGCGATATCTAGAGAGAGAAATCGTCCTAAATTCATAAGGCGACTCTAAGTCTGACGGCGATCAACGAAACCGGTTTAATTGCTTTACCCCTTTTCAATCCCTCTCAATTTTAAACTCTTTTTTTTTTTCCTTTTTGCGTTGCTATTAATTTTTTTAAATGAAGCGATTATTATACCAACCGCGGCGGAGCGGAGAGATGGGAAACGCATGTTTAACCTCCTCCGGTTTCCCTTCAAGAGGAGAGAAATCGGCTTCTTTGCCTGGCCAGCAAAGACAAACACACGAGCGGGATTTTCATTTCGCTCTGGGGAGGGAGCGGGGGTCCCCCGCATCCCCCGCACCCCCCCGCCGGCTGCCCGGGGCTCGGACGGCGGCGGCCCGGCGTGGAGGGGAGAGCCGCTCCCGCAGCCCCGGGACCGGGAGGGCTGTGCAGCATCTCCGGGCGCTTTGCCGCCGCTCCTGCCTCCGTGCCGGGACGCGCCGCACGGCACCGGCAGCCGGAGGCTTGTTGCGAGATGTGCTCGGCGCTACCGGCTCCGTTGTTATGATTATTATTACCATTATTATTGTTATTACTATTATATTATTATCACTACCAGGCACATTTTTCTCGCTGGTAGGGCCGGAGCTCGGGATGTGTCCGTCTGTCCGCCCCTCCGCCCCGGGGCTGCTCCGCGCCCGGCGCTCCGCATCAGCCCGGGTGCGCCGCAGCAGTGCGGCTGGGAGGAGGTCCGGGGGACGCTGCCGACTCCGGCAGGGCGAGGAGCGGGGGGAAAAGGACGGCAGTGGCTCCCGGCCGCAAGGCAGCCCCTCCTCGCCGCCCTCCTCCGCTCCCCGCCGCCCCCGGCCCCGCCGCGCCCCCGCGGCCGCCCCGGCGGAGGGGGGCCCCGGGCGGCGGGGAGGGCGGCCGGCGGTCCCGGCGGGGTGGACCCTGCACTGACAGCCTCTCTCTCTCTTTCTCTCCCCCCCGCTCTCTCCCGCAAGCCCCGCTCGCCGCCTGCCCTGCTCCGAGCGGGGACAGCCCGAGCCCCTCTCTGCGTGTTCACAGCGGACCTTGATTTAATGTCCATACAATTAAGGCACGCGGTGAATGCCAAGAGAGGAGCCTCACAGCTTCATTTTCATGGAAATTGGGGACATAAACCCTCTAATTACACTTAACAACAGCCACGGAGCGATCTATGGAGCATCCTCGGCCTTTTGACAAATAGGAGTAACAATGCGCCAGCGCCCGGCGGGGCAGCTGTCTCCTCGCATTAACGGGGGCACGGGGGGAGGCGGGGGGAGGCCCCGCTCCGGCCCCGCCGGGGCTTGCGGGGGCTCCCGGCGTACAAAGGGCAGGAGGAGCGGCAGGACAATGCGGGCAGAGCTGGGGGGGCCGCGGGCAGGGAGCGCTCCGAGGAGCGGGGCGTGGGCGGGGGGTGACGAGCGGCCCCTCGTTGCAGAGCGAGGGACACCCCTCCTCTGCAAAGGGACACCCTCCTCTTCTCAGCCTCCACAATGCCGTTCAGAAGGTCTCTGAAAAAACACCCCTCTGGGGGATTTTAGGAAGGGGGGCGCTTTTTGCTTCATTTTTTCAGTAGCTCTTTTTTGGTTTTATTTTTTCGGTTGCCCCTGCAATGCTCCTCAGTCGCATGGGGGCTCGGCCGTGAGGCTCCTGCTGCTCTGCGGAGCCGCAAGACAGGTCCAGGGTCCTGTCCTGCCCCTCCGAGCCGCTCTGCAACTCCACTATTCACAGAACTAAATGATGAGCCTGCTCTCTTCCAAAAGCAGGGCTGGCAAGATGAGGGGCTGCAGCACTGCAGCCTCCCCAGTGCCACCTCCGGCCCTGTCACCGCAGCCTGCAAGGTGGCACATGTCCCCTTTCTCAGTCTCCAGCGAGACTGCAGCAGCCCACACCACTTCTCAGGTTAGGCTTTAGACCTCAATAAATCTCTGTTGTAAGACTCGTGTATTCAACTTCCTAAAGACATAGCGAGCCCTAACTTTGAGCTCCCTGAGGACTGTGCTTGGGCAAGGGAGGATTTGATTATTTGGCAGCAAAAAGCCACAGAACCAGATCGAGCCGCATACACCCAACTCTTTGTGCCCCCTCCCTGCTCCATCTCTGCTCCACTTTTGTCAGCATTGTATCTGTCCAAGGAACTGAGGCCGTGGATGGCTCCATCCTCCATCCCTGCAGTGCTGGTGTGGGACACACGACCTTGTCTGCAGTGGAAATGTCAGTGGCAGAGCACCCGCCTTGCCTAGGAGGGGGGGAAAGGAAAACCTTCCCGTACTTTCTGGGATTACTTGACTTCAAGCTGGCCTGTGAAATGCAGGGACTTTCAGGTAGGTCTCCTGGGGGCAGCGGGGAGGGGGGAAGAAGCAGAGGACACGGGAGTGGAGGACAGGGCATGGTGTTGAGGCTGTTTTGCTGCAGGGGCATTGCACAACCAAGCAGTTGTGGACGGGTCATGGCTCCAAACCTGTCAGGAGACAGAAGTGAGGAAGCACCCCGTGCCCACAGGGCTCCATCGAGGGCTGCAGCCACCCATCCCTCTCCTGGACCTGATCCTGAGCACTGCTCCAGTGAGGCCAGGTACCCTGTACCTGCAGCAGCTCATGGGGCAGGAAGCTGCAAGGTGCAGGATGGCCCAGCTTCATCAGGAGGGCTCTAGGGGCACAGAGATCCTTAAAAGAAGCCGGATTGTTCCCCTCCCTCTTTTCCAATCGATCAGCACAGGTACTGAGGTGTTGGAGATCTGCTTGCTCTCACATCCATCATGTGCTGCAATGTCACAGGACACATTTTGACCTCATTTGCCCCCAGCATAAGCCGGGCTATGCAGTGAATGGATTCACTGATGTGGGATGGAAACACCCCATAATCTCTTCCATGCAGCCCTGTGGGGGCAGAGCTCCAGCCACAGGGCAGTTCTGCTCTTGAACAAGCTCTTGGCTCTTTGCAAAGACGGTAGAGAGGAATAAGAACGCAAGTGCAGAGAGACAGATCCTGATAAACCTAAAGTTGACATTGAGAGAAGGGAGTGAGCCACTCCAAGGTAATCTGCAGTGCAGCAGGAAAGCTGCTGGCTTCCTCCAGGGGCCACCAAGAGGCCAAGGACAGCTCTGAAGGAATGCAGGTAACTGGTGGGAGCTGTGCAGAGCCCAATGGAGGAGACTGGGCCCGGTCCCCAGACTGGGATTCAAAATCGAGATTGGCTGTGCCACGATGGTGCAAGCCAGATGCTAATCCTGGACCAGATCTCTCTCCAAGTTTGCTGGGGAGGGTTTTGCACAGACTCCTCAGCAAACAGGACTGCTTCAATTCCTAAATGTTCTCCCTCAGGCTTGCCGTGTGCACCCTTCCTAGACAAGAGGGGATTTATTAAATTTGACCTCTTAGATGTAACCCCCTTCCCTCACACAAAGCCCCCTCCTGTGACACCACACCTACTGCTCCAGAGTGCCTGGCAGGTGCCAGAGGCTGCAGCACAGCTTGGGGAGGGGCACACAAACCCCACCAAGCTCCGGGGCCACCGTGCCCAAGGAGCCCTGCCCGTGTCACCGATGTGACACCCAGGAGGCAGCGGGAGCATCAGCGGCAGCGGGGCGGGCTGGCAGCGCAGCCGGCCGTGGTTTTGTGCTGCACATTCCCTGCTCCCACACTGACCCCTCTCTAGGTAAGGCAAGGCTCAGGCACCGGGGAGCAGAGAGCTCCTGCACGGAGAGATCCGTGTGCCATGGTCTGCTCTGCCCAGCCTTCTCCATCCTCTTTGCAGCTCGGTGTGGATTCACAGGTCCCTCGAGGATATGGTCCCGGTTCATGCCAGCTCCTTAGCCGTGGTTGGTGGTGATCCTGCAGTGATTCCTGGTTGGCTCACAGCCTCAGCTCTGCTGTGGTTCAGCTGGAGGCACCTCCTCCAGGAAGTCACACATCCCACAGGCTGCTCAGCTGAAAAAAGCCCCCAGAGCAACACCATTAGTCACACAGCAAGGACAGCACTGCCACCAAGTCACCTCCAGCTACCGGCACCACCTCCTTGACATTCAGAAGGAGGTTTTGTCCAAGATCAGATATACTCCTGTGCCAGTCACAGCTTTAGTCCAGTTTCCTGGTGGGAAAGCCTTGGGAAAAGATGAGCTGCAACAATGGGTCTGGATCAGGCCATTCTATGATAGAGACACCACAGAGGAGAAATCGTCATCTTATTTCCCCTGTACAGTTCCCCACACTCAGAAGTGACACAGTTTCCTCCCCACAGGGAAAAGCATGGCTGGAGCCAAGTTGGGGTGAGAAGGAAGCGTTACCTTCCACCCTCTAAGCACCTCCTGGTTGTAGATGTACACAAAGCACCAGTCCCCACAATCCACATGACAACTGCTCAGGAGATGGCTTTCCACATGACAGGCTCATCCTGTCCAAGTCCTGACATCAGCCACTAAAGATAGGTTAGAAAATAGGTGTCTTTTCTCCCAAATCACCACAGGGCAGATGGAGCTGCCTTGTCAGCCCCCTGTGTGTGCCAGGGAGGTCTTGGATTTGAGCTACATTAAGAAATACAGGCACTACTTGCAAATAGAATAAGGAGAAACAAACCTGGGCAGAGGCCTGACTATTGATGATCTGAGGGTAAACCTAAAAAAGAAAGAGGGTAAGAGTGAAGTGCATAAAAGACTGCTGCAAAGAGAGGGAACCAGACCATTTCCATGGCTGTGTAGGAAGGAACAGGCCCAAACTGCAGCAAGAATGATTCAGGAAACAGGAAAACTCCTTCTGGTAGAAAGAATAGAGAAGCAATGGAACAGCCTGAGAAGGAGAAATTCTTTCCCAGGGAAGGTACTGGGAAAGCACCTAGCAGGAGTCCCAAAGTAGCACTGGTCCCTTCAGCCTTAAAGTGCCACAAGCAGGTGACATCATACATCTGTTTCTCCTGAAAATATGGCAGAGCCCCCAAACATCTGTCTTTTCCTAAACCCAGAGGGTTCATCTCTGTCTCCACAGAGACCAGAAAGGTGCCACTGCTCAAGTGACAATAAAAGAGTGCAGTGTCTCGTTGTCCTCATACAAAAACAATGCTGAAACATCACAGCAGAAGTGGTCAAATACAAGCATCATTTTTTCCCAAATATAGAGTAATGGGATGTATCTTCATCAGTCCTATGGGAATAATCCCTTTTGGGATTACTTCCTCACATTGTTTGTCCCAAGCCAGCTCAAAACCAATTGAGAGCATTACCAAGATATAATACCCTCAGGTGACATCCCAGAGGGATGGACATTTTACTGTCACCTCCTAATAGCTCCCTTTCAATTGACTGCACACCTCCCTGGGTACATTTGCAGAAGCACAGAAAAACATTGCTAATCTGATGTGTGTAGGATTATATATGTATTAGAGAGGTGCACTTGAAAATAGATATTTATTTTATATATATATATATTCATATTCATATTCATATACATAATATATATATTATGCAGCGGTCTCTCTGTCCAGAGGACTTGCAAAGGCATTCAAAGCACTCACTCAAGGACCCTGAACCACTCCCTACCCTCAAGAGAAGGGAGAGGTGATTTCTTTAGGCTGCCAGGATAATTCACCTCACCTGCAGCACAGCTATCCCAGCCTGCGCTGCCCGAATTTTGCCATCAGAAACTGAGGGACCCTCAGCACAGCATCCTCCCTCCCTGCAGAGCCTGCCTGTATTTTACAGCTTTCCTGTGTTGTTAGTGGAGCTTCTCTGGGCCGGGGAGAGCGCAGGGATCGCTTTCCCAGCCCAAGAGGGCAGCGCCTCTTTAAACTTTTATCACCTGTAGCGCAAAGGGACGGCCGAGACAGAAGGGGCTCCTGCAGAACAGAGAGGACAAAGGCGGGACAAAGCCCCCGCGCCTCCTGCAAAGGGCCAGGTGGCCGCAGGATGGCACCACTGTCGCTTCTCCTCGGGGACAGCCGGGACGCCGTGCCCGGAGCGGAGCGCTCCCGCGGGCAGTCCCCGGCCCTCCCGGGTGGCGTTTGTGTCACCGAGCGGCCGGTGAATGATTCAGCGTCCGGCGCCTACACGCGCCCTGAGCTACGAGCTCGGTTTCAAGACTGTGGCTTCAATTAAATTTCATTCTGAATGGAGGAGGTGACTCTGTCTCCTCCTGCCAGTCCAGCCCCGCTTCCTGCGCGGCCAGAGCCAGCCCTCTGCTCTGGCATTTATGGAAACAGCCAAAAGGGATTTTCTATTGTATTAAAGGGATCTTCTCCTACGTTCTTTCGCCCTCAACAGTTTAGCCCATCGCCCCCGTCTGCCCCTGGCTTTGCCGCTCTGCCTGGAAGCCCAGCACGGCTCCCACCCCTGCTGTCCCCGGGGCTGCTGGCCCCTCTGCCGGGACAGGAGGCGGCTGGGAAGGGACAGGGACCCCGAGCTCGGGGTGGGAGCCATGGCTGCTGCTGGGCACACGGTGGCACTCGCTCTCCATCCCAGCAGAGGCTGCGGGAAGCGGCGGCCGACGCAGGATGAGAAGCAGGCGTTGGGTTGCTCAGTCAGAAGATGCGCTCTCGGCTCCTTCCCTGCATCCCCCGGCCCCTCTCTGGACCTTCCAGACACGGCCGATCTGCTCCTGCCCCGGTCCTTCCTCTCACACGCAACAGTTCTGGATGCCAGGGCTGCCACTGACACGGGATGTTGGCCAAGAGCTCGTGTCTGAAATGACAAGGCAGGGAGTGTGCAAGGAGCAAAGTCTTTCCCGCTGGTCTGCAAATTAACCAGGCCCCAGTAAAAAACTCCCCTTTGTGCCCATAAGGATGGGAAAAGGTTACAGTCTTCACCTAAAAACTAGTTCTCCCATCTTTCCCCCACTTCCACAGGCCTCCCATCCCAGCTGAAATCCACACAAACATGCTCCTATGCTCCTTCTCCATCCCCAGGGGCAGCACAAGCCTCCTCTTCCCCAGCCTTGCCCCTCACAAGTTAACACAGCCTCCAGGGAGAATGGATGTGCTGCTCCTCAGCTCTTCACTGCACAGCGGTAACACCCAGCCTTCCCCCACCTCATTCCATACAATCTTGTATGCCTTCCCATATGGAAATGCCAGCTGATTCAGAGAGGTTCATGTTTTGTGCAAAGCAGTGATCAAAGGCTTGCTTGCAGCTGCTGAGCCTGATTTGAGCTATTGCACAACAGAAGGAGCTGCCTCCGAGCCCACCTTATCCCCAACAGCATCTCCAAACCAGGAGTGGTATTTAAATGAGCCCTACAGAAATCACCTAATATGATGTGTCAAATCTCTTGCTTTCAGATGGAAAAATAAAAAAGGCAGGAGCAAAGGAGAGGAGGAGGTGGTATGTGCACATGAGAGAATTTATCAGGAGCTTGTATATGTCAGCTCACAGAGAGAGGACTTTCATCCCATGCTCAAAATTGTCAATTTCCATTTTTGAGGGTTTTTTGGTAGGGTGGCAGCCTCATAAAAGACATCCCACGGGGTCCTGCGGCAGGAGAGGTTGGGCAGTGCTCGTGCCAAGGCACAGTGATGCCAGATCCAGGGGCAGCCAAGCTGTAGGTTGAATCAAATGGCACGAGGAGCTGACACCCAAGGGTCTGCAAATAAATCAGAGCAGGGAGAAAGGAGGTGGAACTGGGATGGAGCAAAGCAGCCCTGCAAAGTGGCCAGTGAAAGCAGCAGGACGTGAGGGCTGTTTTCCTGGGCTGCCTGGCAGTTTTCTGCTCTAAACCCTGCTGGTAGCACAAACCCAAGGCTCCCCCTTTTCCCAGTCCGAGCGACAGCCAGCAGAGTCAGACATCTACACTGTCAAATCCTGGTGCAAAGCCTTACCACTGGAAACCTGTCATTCCACAGCTACACTCAGGTGCAGGCCCCAGAGACAGAAAAGCTTTTGGCACCGTTACAGGAAAAGATCTGGAAGTGCTGTAGGAAGTTACATCCCAATTAGCTTCACGTAAAGGTGGGGTAAGCATTACAAAGCATTTAAAAGATCAAATGCAAAAGCACAGCTTGAGTAATAGGGACCAAGGTGATTTCAGCGAGGAACAGTTGTGGTTAATCAGGTGGAGCTCTTTGAGGCTGGAACTGCTGCAGCAGCCAAAGGGGAGGGAACAGCACAGCACAATTAAGTTTGCTGCATGCAGTGGACAGGGCTTTGCAAAAGAAGCTAATGACTGAGATGTGGAGTCCCAGAATAAGTGGATGTGCTGTGGTTTAATGCTCTGGAAATTGCCCAGAAACAAAGATGCAAGCAGGAAGGTATTAATGGAAGCCGCCTGTGTCAGAAGGAAATGATTCCAGGGATGCAGCAGTGCAGGCAGCTTGTCTGGAGCAAAACAAAAGGCTGCGAGGGGGACAGAGCTCCCCATGGCCCTCTGGCTGCATTTCAGTCCTGAACACCACATTCTGTGACCCCTTATACTCCAATTAAAAAATTCCCCCTTTTTTTTTTTTTTTTAAACAGAGCTGCTGGGACTTTGCTTGTTTATAATTTTTTTCCGTCTTTTTTTTTCTGCTCTAACAGTGTTTGTTTTTTTGGATTTTTTTTTTTTTGGTCAGTTATTTTTTATTTTCTTTTTAGGGTTTTTTTAACAAAATCAGGAACTACTTTCAGAACAAACTGTGCCAGTAGCACCCACAGGCCCCTTCAATGTGAGGATGGAACAGTTGCATGGCTGTGATCACATCCTATACTTGGAAGGCCAAGCATGAGCTATGCCAGATGGTGCCAACTGGGAGTTACATTCCCCATACCCTTCCCTGCATTCTGCAGATCTGCAGAGAAATGGGAATGGCAGGTGAGGAACAGAAAAGCCTAATTTTGTACCCTTTAGCTTTGCTAAGAGCCTTGCAATGCAATAATCTGACACATGTGAAAAGAAATTCCAAGCAGATGGCACCTAAGAACCATCTCAGCTCCCAGGACTCAGTAACCTAGAGCAAGGACTTAAGAGAATATCCAATATGACCAAGGCTGGAGCTGAGTTTTTACCTCTAGCCCTTGAATTCACTGCTTGGTTGTAATTCTCACAAGCCAGGCTGACTCTCAGCTTGAGCTACATCCCTGCAAAGACCCCAGTCTGAGAGGTTCCCACCTAGTGGGAGCCACATCTGGAAGACAGAACTGAGAATGGCATAAGCTCAGGAAAAGAAAGCAAAGGGCTCCTGAAGCACTCAGCCCACAGGGAACAGAACCCCAGCCTGCCTTGAGAGCAGCAGAGCACACACAGGTCAAGGAATCTGTTTGCCAGAGGAGGATGCAAAGCACTCCGAGGGGTCAGCACACTCATACAGTTTGCCACAAACCAGTTTATTTCCTCTTCTCTACTCCACAGAACTCTGGGAACAATTTGCCAGCTCCATCACATGGCCTCAGAGTGATCCACACATACCTATACATTCAAATTAATTCAAAGGCATCCTAAATATGCAGTTGGACCTATGGAAAGAGCCAATGGCCTGCCCAGCTCTCTTAGGCTCATCTAACTGAGCTCTGCTGATGGCCTCTGAAATGGCAATGCTGTGAACTACAGCAGCAGCACCAAATTAGCACCATGGAGATGATCAGGATCTCTGCAGTTGGCTTCTTGGCATGAATTTGCTATTACATTTTCCTCCAGCTTTGCTAATTCTGATCCTTTACCCTCCACTAGCTGTGCTAACTGTGGAGCCTGGGGTGAAGATCCAATCACTGAAATAAGGTATTTTGGGTTTTATAGTCAGAGTTCAATTAAAAAACAAAGTGTGGGCAGGATTGTAATGGGGAAGGGAGCAGCACCCTGTGACAGAGCCAGTGCTGTAAGCCAGTGCTGCTTAGAGGAAAGGTAACACTGAATAAAAAACCCTTATGTCCCCAGCACTTCTACATTGTAAAAGAACTGTAGAGCTCCCCAAACCCACTGCTTTTTTTATTCATTGGCAAGTTCTTGCAGGAAGGAGAACCCACCCTTGCAGAATCCCTTTGTTGGGCTGGAACCACCCAATGTGGGATGTGGGCAACTGGGCAGGCATCACACCAGACCAACTGTCTGACAGAAGCTGTGAAAAAGGGGTTGCTTTCCCTGGTTTGCATCTCTGAGAACAGTCTCTGATGCACACTGAGCCTTCCAGACCTCCTCCCTCCTCTGCTATTCCATTTCATTGTTAATCATCCCACTTTCCTCTTTGTTAGCATCATTAATACCTTTAATGCATTCTTATAAAAAGCACAATGAGATTGCCAGCTAGTGGAAATCAGCAGCATCTGGGGCTGTGCCAATTCCCTTCAGCTCAGACACACAGTGATAGTTACCACCTTCCCATTTGTGTGAAGAAAAATCCATCTCTATTTGTCCATGCACATCCCCCCTTGGAAGCAAATGCATATATATGTGTACATAAATGTAATATACACACTGATATACATCAAGCAGAAAAATCCCAGTGTTTTTTCCAGAGTGTGGTCTATTTGAGAAACTAATGGCTTATTACATGCTCTTATTCTACTGAGGATGAAAAGTGCCTTGGAGAATGAAGTCTGAGAAAGCTGCAAAAGTAACTGCATTGGAAAGGATGACATTAGATCACAAAGAAAATCCATTTTAACTGTTCAGGACGCTGGGCCTGTGTTTGTACAACATTTCCTGTGGGCAGAGGTGTCAGAGTGGTACTGCCTATAACCCTTTTCTCTGTGCTGTGACAGCTCCTGTAACTAATCCTTCAAACAGACTGAATGCTTGCTGCAGTCACCAGGCTCGAGATGCTCTGTGCCTCTGGACAAACCTCACCAGGCTGACTAATGGCCCAGCTGGGATCCTGGGAATAATTCAAACACCATCTTTACTGCTCCATGAGCCACAACTGAGGGATGCTGCAGCAGCCACAAGCCTCTCAGTAAAGCCCATGTGGGTTCTCACTGCAGGTGTGCTGGGGAAGCTGATGACAGCACATACTGTGCACCACTTGTTTTCCCTCCCCTCCTCCTGTCTTTCCATTTATCTCTAGCATAACCACACCCTCACACTTTAAAAAAAAGTAAGAACAAAAACCACAGGGTTGCTTTCACATTTGCCACCTTTCCCCTTCCCTTTCTCTTCTCTCCCTGCAGAACTGAGCAGGGCTCTCTCAAGCCCCCCTTGCAGCACAGGCTTTTGACTGCTGCTGACTCAATGCTCAGAGTATTTCTGGGGGAAAACCTGCATCTGTTCCCTGACTGAACAGCACAGCTTCACAAATGCCTGGTATGTTTTTATTCACCCTCAGTGGGCCCCTCACTTTGTGGAGCATCAGCCCATCAGGAGCTGATGCTCCACATCAGGACCTGATCCCATCAGCGTTCTCTGGAGTCCCAACACAGGTCACAGTCCCCAGAGCAGATGACAATTTTGAATGTTTCTTAGGATGGCTGTGCCTCACAACCCACTCTCATTCCACCAGGAGGCTTTTGGAATTCAACAAGAGGAACCTCCGTGCAATTTGTGATCTGCAGGTTCACCTCCTTGTATTTATTATTTAAAATAAACTCTGATGGATAAATAATTTTTTTAAATCTGTCTAAAGATCACCCCATCTGCTGGTCTTTTATTAATACCCTTCTTTTCATCTTCCACTATCATGTTCTTTGAAATAACTGAATTAGCAACTTGCAGTGTTTTCCCATCCTCAGCAAGGTCAGTAAGTTCAGGAAAATTCTGAAATTATACCTGGCTCATAAAATTATTCCTCTTCCCCACCTACTATTTTACTCACATTACATTTCCCATGGGAGCTTATTAGTGTTGCTCTTTCCTCAGCATCAGGAAATCTTTTGGAGTTGTCTTTACTCCCAGTGGATAAAAATTGCTCTTTATTTCTTCTCCCAACTCATTGACCACGACTCCCTGGTCCTGAAGTGGCATTTTCAGAAAGACAAAGATTTTGGACCAAAAAACCCCACCATGCTCCTAACCTCGATGCTGCTGCTGAGTGAATGAACGAGCTGTCAAGTTCTGCAAATCAAGCATTTGGCCAAGGCACACTGACTGTTCTTTAAGAGACTAACAGATTAAAACTAGGAATTCTTGTTCCTTATCAGAGCAAACAAGGAATTGCTGCAGTTATGTTTTTGTTGTAATTTCTCTTTTGAAGAAATCAAATATATAAAACTGGAGGACACAAAGCAGCATCCTTTGCTTTCATTTTTGAAGTGCTGCACACCAATGATACAACATGCAGCTACACCTCTGTAATTGCTTCTTTTGTTCCAAATTCCTGGTGCCTGATCTAGCATTAGTGAAAAAAAGCACAGATCCCTGAACACTATGAAAAAAGGCTAGCTCAGTTAGGCAGGTACTACACATAAAGAACAGAATTTGGTGTGATTAACTGACGGACCATCCAACTGCTGCCAACAGTTCAATTTCAGTACACCACAACTGAGTATTTTGATTCAAAGGGAGATCTCAAAGTGATGCAGTGTGAGGACTGAAGAGAATAAAATATGAGAAAAATCTCAACAATTTGCCATTGGTTTAAGAAATAAAACCTGGTTTGACACCTCAGAATCTAATACTTTCCCAGAAATGGGGTCCTTACCAGTAACTGCTCCTTCCTGACACCCCCAGAGCCTCCATGCTCAGCCTATTTGTCTCCTACTCCTGCTCTCTGCTCTACCTGTGGTAAATTACAAAATAGCTCATTTAAGGATTAAACCTGCACTCTTTTAACAAATGGTTCAAAAATCCTCTGCAATGGCATAGTTTTGTTATCAGTCCTACCCCAGTCCTGAGCAGCAGAGCTGGGAAGGATCTCAGCTTTCATGTTTCTCACAGTACCTTTCAGAGGGGCTTAGCATGAGTTAAAGTTTGGAACAGAGATCTAGAAATTTTACAGATAGTTGCACTTAACAAATGTGAATTCTCATGCCAGGTAGCAAATGTCACTGATGTATTTATGGAATACAGGCCAAAACATCAAAGCACCTTGTCTTCTCACCAAACTGTTTTCAAGGGCTCTGGGTAATCAGCTTTTTTACAAGTGGCCAAAAACCTTTGCTGACAGGTTTTGAAGTTACAAGCAGGATCTTTTTGCAGACCTCTGAGCAGTTCTTCCCCCAACAAATCAGACTATTTGTGCTCACAAAAATATATACTGTCAATATTTTACAAATTTGCATGAAACAGATTTATACTAAAAAAGGATTTTCATACACACCAACAGACTAAGAAAGCTGAAGAGTCTCCATAAATCCCCAGACCTTCCAAAATTCATAATTTCCTGAATGGGCTGATTATCCACAAAGGGGGGAAAGAAAGCACTCTCCACCAGTAACTCCAAACTTGCTAAATCTGGGCCCACTGCAGGGAATGTGCAGTCTTGGATTGAAAAGTGACTCTCCCTCCAGGCGTAGATAATGATCTCATCTGCTACTTCTGAACCTAATGACTCCCAGCTCCCCAAAGTTTTATCAAAACTGACTAAATACTATTTCAGCAAGGTGCCTTCAGCTGCAAGAACCTGAACATTCCATTTCTCTGCCCTCAAGTGCTTTCAGCTGAAATGTGCTGTCACAAGAGAGCAGCAGGAACAGTTCCTACTACATCAGTGGTTTCTAACACAGGAGGGTTTGCAGAACACAACTTCCAGGGAGATGCTGAGCTATCCTAGAGGCTGAAATGCTATCAATCATCAAATTGCTCAACTTAAAATTTGCAGGCCCACAGAGCAAAGCCCAGAAATCAAAGTAGATATAAATAATGAAAAAAGCTCCCTAATAATATCTGTATAAATCAATGTATCCTTTACTGATAAAAATTATTTTATTCCTATTCTCACATCCAGATGGTGAGGGGGAAAAAATATTTAAGGATGTTGTTTGCAATATGTATTACTGCCCAAGGCATTTCATTAATAATCTAAAAATACCTGGAGAATGTATATTTGGTAAAACAAGTATTTACACCTCTTTCCCACTGTCTTCATTATTGAAACCACAGCAAAACACCAGATTCTACTGATTTAGCAGCAGTTGGACATTAGAAATGCATTTGGTGAAGACTTTACTGTCTGTCTGTTGTCATGGTAACATCCCAGGTAAAAATAATTTCTTGAATAACTTATAAACAGACAGATGGCATAAAACCTCCCACGCTCTCCAAATTGAAGGATATTCAGTAAAAGACAGTGATGATGCCAGTTCCATGAAGTCCTGCATGTTGAAGAAGGCACATCTCCAAGGTCCTGCTTGTGCTGGCAGAAACTCACCTCAGAATGTGAACAAAAGGGAGATCAGGGATGCTACAGGAAGCAAAACGAGGAGACACAAGTGAAGTCAGCATTCTTGTGTGTAGCATTTCCCAAGGGATTACAAAGGTGCCCTGAAATGATGGTCCTACATAAAACAAGGAAATTAATCCCATATTGTACCAGGGAACAAAAGCTGTTCTTGGAATTGCTAAAGCCCTGCCCTGCTCATGCTCTGACAGGGAAATGAGAAACATCCCACACTGCACGTGCAAAGCAGTTCTGCATCTGCAATAGGCAATTTGAGAGCTTTTTTTAAATCAACATAAGCTTTTCTGAAGACAGAAAAGCTGTGAAATTGATAATGTTCATACCCAAGACATTTCCCTTCACCCTCACATCAGGTGAAAGCACCAAGAGATGTGAACTAGGAAGATGCACTGTGGGAATGTCAGCTATGGAACAGTCCATTGGGCTGAACCATGTTTCTTGTGAAATCCAAAATCTCCCTTTGCCAAGTCACACCCCAATTAAGTCATTTCAACATTCTGAGTCAACTCTCTCAACTCTAAAAATAGGCTGAACAAGAGCTGTTTCTTCTCAAAGGAGCTATGGACAGGGCAGGTTACAGCCAAGGCAGTGATCACAGCCCCAGCCCCAGCTACACTTGCTCTGTTCTTGGGCAGGATCACAAATTCCAATTAAAACCTGCACTTTTCCAAAACTAGAGAACAGCTTTCTCCTGAAATGAGCAGATGCTGAGCACTGTTGTCAGCAAGAGCCAGAGCTTTTTCCAAAGGAAACAGATTGTTCAACATAAAGAATTCAAAGTAGCTGAGAGACCAGGAGAAGGAGCATTACATCAAAACACACTTCCCTCCATCAGATGTTTGTGCTTAGTTTTGCATTTATTGGCTATTTTAACTAAATTTCCCTTACTCCTCTCAGCCTCTTTTCTCAAGAGGTGCAGAAACCAGAAAAGGGCAGTAACATTACATCAGTTAGTTTTCTTTTGATAGTTTTGCACTATCTCTGCCTACAAGGTTTTTTTTTTAATGGCCACATTTATTGGAATTTCCATCTTCTCTGGCCAAATAAAATCCCTCCGTTTTAAGGAGGAAAGGCAAAACACTTACCCATGCTCTGTAGTGCACTGTGGTCAGTCTAATGCTTAGAAATAAATACTGCTCTCTTCTTCACTGAGATCTCACTAATACCCTTTGAGCAACTTCATGAATACCTTTAAGTTCTTCAAAGAAATATCAAGTATTTTGTGAAGAAACACATCTTTGAGTATCAACAGCAGTGTAAATGGTAAAAGAAAAAAAAAGTAGAATTTTAAATTTTACATCCTCTATTTCCATCTCCCAAAAATGAGAAGTCAAAAAAATCAGTCTGGCCTTATGAGCACGATGTGTTATGGAAGAGAAATAATCTTGAATTTCTGCCCTCACATCTCAGTGTACGTTTAACTTCTTCATTTTCTCCACCAGCTCAAGTCACTCCCAGTGACAAACATAATCTCTATAAAGAGTTAATTATTCTGTACTATTACTTTTGGTGCGACTACCTGCAGACAAATAGGTTTTTTCCCCTCATGATGCATATTCACAGCTTCAGAGCAGCGCAACGTGCTGCCATCACCAACCAGTAATTGAACCAGAGGCATAATTTACCTTTTTAATCAGCATTTGGTGCTACCAGCTCCATTTGGCTTAAAAGTGAAAGGCAGCAGAGTTACTGTCACACCCAAACTCCAGAAACACCAAACAAAGCAACTCATTTAAGGAGGGAGTTTAAGCAGCAATTCCAAAAGCACACAGGAACATTCCTTCAGAACTATTACTTGGACTAAATAAAGAATAAACAAGACTTGTGACATGAAGTTATTCTTCAAGAGACACTGGAAGAATGTTTCTTCCCCCTCACACTGAAATGTGAACTCTGTGAAACACAAAAAGTGACTCATCCCTTGGAATTGCAGCGGCAGGGGATTGAAAATCAGGACCAGCAGCCAGCACTGCAGTTATCTGAGCACCCAACGTGCTTGTGATGAACAGGATTATTTTACCCACTGTTAAATCTTCTCCCACCTCTCTGATAGGGTGGTACACCACTGCAGTGTCAGTAACAAATCTCTTCTTAAGCTTTCTGTTGCCGACAAAGCCAGACAGCTGAAACACTTCACCACTTTAATACTATCAAACCAGCTTCGGCTGAAGGCTCCTAAATTTTTTTTTTTTTTTTTAAACATTTACCTGAAGTCTATTGGTATTATCACAGAAAAGAGTGTTTAGATCTGGAAAAAAAAATACTGAAGTTTTGTAACTAATTTTTCTCTTGAGGGTCCAGACACAGCAGTTTTTTCTGGCTCTAGAATCACCAGTGGAAATGTTCTGATGTAACAACTGAAACTAACAGCAGGTGCCTTTACTGGATGGCAACACCTTTATAAAATGCACTATTGCTTCAAAAAGTCAGTTAAAAAAAGATACCAAAGTAAATTACTGCAGTTAAGACCTGGGAAATACAGCCAAATGCTGGGAACAAAACTGGTCAGAGCATTAGTGGGTTTGGGAAGTTCTTTTCTCACCCTGGTGACCCCAGGCCGTGCTGCTGCCTCCTCAAGGATACAGCACAGCTTCCAGTCCTCTCCTCCGCTTCTCCACTGTACCACGGGAAAGGGAAGCACAAGTGACAGCCACTGCACATGGATGCAGGTCCTCTGAGGAATGGGAACAGTCAAAGCTGCTTACATGTGCACTGTAGAGTCCTGTGAAACCGTTCAGGTGTGCTGAGAGCAAACATCTGAGTTACTCAATCAAACCACTTCTCAAGTTAGATTTAATTGAGGAATCAGCATAAAGTGTGATTGGAACAGAGGAAGACAACTGAATGTAGGGAAAAAATGAAAATGACATCAAGCTTGCTAAATATGTATTGTTTATTAAGGCTTGTATTCTCCTAGAGGAAAAAGTTAATCTGATGCTGTCCATTACTCCTTACAGGCAGTAACAGTCCAGAGACAGAGTTATACGTTCTAAATACAAGTCTAAATGATACAGATTAAACTTTATTTAAATTGGAGGTCCTTTTGGAGTAAATAGTATTCAGAAGATACTTGCTTTCTAATATAGTAAAAGATCCTCTACAATAAACACGTGCAGATTCAGTGTGCTAGAGCAGCGGACATGAGCACCATTTCCATGCTTAACTGGAACTCCAGTTGGTGACAGGTTCTCCGACGGTCCCCTCACTCCACAAAAACATGACAGCAAATTCAATTTCTTAAAACAGGTTTTTTTACTCATCCAACAGAAAAAAAAATTAGACAAACACACTGTCAATTTCAAATATCTGAGGCATAATCCATCATATTATCCGTACTATTAGTTCCTACGTTAAAGCTCAGCATTATTGGTATAAAAACTTTAAATGGCATTAGGATTTGGGGGGGTTGGGAGAGAGTAATGAAGGGAAGGATTAAAAATGATCTGCAATTAACTAATAACACCTGAAAGCTGAAACAGGTTTAAACACATTGTTTAAAACCCCTGCAATGTCGATAGCATCACATTATTATTTAATTAAGCTACAAAAACCGTAAAGCAGAATTATGGCTGAGAGAAAGCGTCTTGCTCACCCTCAGCAGGATATGGAATAACAGATGCACACTGAAGCACTGCTTAACAGAATGTGAAAGGGAAATATTTTCCAGAGAAACAATTCCACTGACAATTTGATTTTCTACTAGACAGAAAAAACCAACATGGCGCATCAGCAGTTTTTTAAAAGAGTAATTGTACAGATAAATAAAGAGGCAGAGCAGCTGCACAAAGTGATCAGAAATTTAGGGTTTTTTTAATTTTAAAATTCTGAAGTGCAGTATCTTACGAGGTTTTTTTTTTAAATGACAAAAAAGAATAATCAATGCATGGTTACTTATTTTTGCCATGAAGAAAAAGGGATTGGGAGGAGGAAAAAGGAAGATTTGTCATGTATTCTCCATAATCTCTATATCTGGCTAGGAACATAATTCGTGCCAAAATAAAGTCTTTGGGAAGCACTGACACTTTAGTATGCTCATGTATAGGTCCACATTAGGTTAATATAACTGTTTACCAACTTAAAAAAATAAAAACAGACACACCTTTATTAATGATTTCTACAGAATTTTACATAGAAAAAAGATACAAATTAATGCAGATCCACTTGGGCAAAAATAAACTACAATGTACTTAAAGATGTAACAACTTAATTTCCCCTGCACGAGAAGACATATTGGAACTGAAAGCTTTAGTTTGTCCTGATGCCAGGATACAGCACCAGTTATACTTAATTTTGTTTCTCATGGTCGAATCTAATATCAGTTCTAGTATATATATCAAACTGTTTATGTTTATTCTTATTGTTTGTTTCGATTCTGACGTTCCTGCAAAGAGAAAAAAGTTAAGATTTTAGTCAAAGGAACAAGCAGAGTTTTTAGTAGTTTAACAGAATTAATGTGATCCCAGATAATTACACACTTAAAACAATGCTGCTACATTTTATAAATATACTGTTCATACCCAACAAACCCAAGGACTTGATAATTTAATGTTTTCGAGTGCAGTCTCAGGTGGAACATCTGGATGAATACCTGCAGTCACTTCAAGGTCAGACAGAGAAAGGTATGAAATATCAACACTTCTAAGGAGAACCAGGATCTGCAATATTCTACTTTCTGAATTATTTTAGCTACTGCAGTAGTAGCACAACCAATACACGAGCAGAAAGCAGATGGCAGATTAGTGAACTCCACAGAACTGGTCTAATTTTGAAGCACTCAAATGACTTTGGAGTTTAGTCACATTCAGTAAAAGCAGGGATTTGAGCTGTCGGGAAATTCTGTCCCTAATTCTTCCTATTGGTTCAACTACTCTGGGAAGCACTGGGAAATACCTGGGGGTAAGAGATAGAAACAATATCAGGTAGAAGGAAAGTTTTGTGCTTCTACATAGTCTGATAAAAGCCAGCACAGCTGGGCTGACCAACCCAAGGGTGTCCCAAAGTGGTGCTGGGAGGGTCTTTGAGCCTTTTCCCCAAGTTTCTCCTAATCACAAATACTGAAGCCAGTAAAGGTCACCTAAGGGATACAGCTGGGGGCTGCCTGCAGTGAGCTCCACATCAGTGACCCTGTGCCCTCCCAGCAGCACAGGGCTCCAGAGACACCTGAGCAGTGCCCAGCAGAACAGGGCACTTCTTCACTCAGGGTTCCAGGAGCCCTACAAGTGCAGAATGTGCGAGGCCAGCAGGACAGAACCAGGCTGCTGTGCCTTAGTCCTGTGCATCCTCCAGCTAGGGCAGCACTGCGCACTGAACAGAAAGGACTCAGCCTTCCCACTTTTGCTGCTTACAGCGCAGAACTGGCATGGAAAGACTCAATTCTGTACTTAAACACATCAACATGGCACCAAATCCTACTCCAAAGGAAATTGTGAACTAGCCTAAGCACCACCACCAGCCAACTCCCGAACTAATACCTTCATATTTTGCTTTGTGGACTCATTCTGTATAAAGTTAACCTCAGAATTGTTTCAGTTGTGATGTAAAGCTTACTTGCTAATATACCAACCATTGTAAATGTAACAGACTGCCTTTGCTGCTTCAGCTGGTCACAGCATAAAAATCAGAAGAGATTTTAAAAATCTGAATATACTGATTTCTGCCTCCAGGCAGCATGTTAATATTTTTTCATAATAAAATTAAGTCAACAAAGTCCAGAATGAATTATTAATATATAATTTAGGACAGAAGTAAGAGATAGCAAAGTTGTTTCACCAAATCAACAAAACAAGCTGTGTAAAGTGGTAGAATTTATTATAAAAATCTATTCCTCCTGTCTTTTAACTCTCAACTATGATGAATTATCATCAAAAGCCATTTCCTAATGGCAGAGTATCAGAACATTACATGTTGTTCTTAATAAAAAGAGCATATGTCTGCCTGACATTTGAAACAAAAGGTGGTTACAAAGTATCTAGAACTAAATCATATCAACTCCATTTTCAGGCTTCCAAAAAGAGTAATTGTTTCATCCTATTTCCAACTTCCATTTCCAAGGTGGTACACCCCCTTTACAGCCCTACCATGTTCATGAGTCCACTCTTTCCCATTGCCACTCATGTAACTTATTGAACTTATTTTTAGTTTTCTGTGTAGTCATCCACTGACCTCCCTAATTCCACTTTCTTTAGAAATGGAAGCCTTCCATTCTCAAGGACTAGCCCCACATAAAAAGAGGCAGGCTAGCACCTGAGACCTCCACCTGAAGTGCTCATGGCATTCAGAAACTCAGCTCAGACTCTTTAATTCAGTAAAAAGTGCTCTTTACTGAGCAAGTTCCCAAGCAGTTCCTCCTACCTTGCTTTTTGCTTTCTCTCTTGGGGGCTAATCTGAGTCTTCCTCTTTAAAAATGTCTGAAACCACATAAACTGACGTAACAATTCTTCGTGCTCTCGAGCATGGCTGCTTTTTAGAAGCTCTAACTCTCAAATTCTCTTCCTTACTGCTATTTAGCACTACTGCAAGCAAGAACAAACAGTTTTGTAAGCAGCTAACAAGGCTGTGCTCATTTTGGTTCTGAAGATCCGGAGCCTTCAGCTTCTCTTCTCCAGTGGAATATTCTTGATATCTCACAGGAGAGCTCCAGCTGCACACTTCTCCTTCAGGACACTAATCTCTGTGGTCTTCAGACACAGGGAAAATAGGTTTCCACAAAACTTGCAGAGATTTCCACTTTGGAGACACTCATCCCTGTCAAACTTCTTTTCTCTTCACCTCAGGCTAAAGTAGCTTCAACTTTCCTACTAAACTTGGTTAAAGTCAGTGGGATCAAAGCATTCATCTTCAGACACAAAAATAGAAATGTTTTCTTTATCTCAGGAACACGGTATTAATCTTAAAATATGTTTTTTAACTAGAGCTTTGGAGGAAGGACAATATTCCATCATTTTAAGTTCTGTGACTGTGTTCACAGGAAGCTCATACTGAAAGGAATCACCCAGTTCTAGGAGAAAATGAGTATTTCCAAGTACCAACACACACCAGCCAACACTTTTCAGTATTTAATCACCTAAAGCAGAACTGGTAATCTTGGTGATTCAGGAGCTTTCTGAGACTGCAGCTCTGCCAACAAAATACCAAGGTGTAGAGCTGAGTGCCTTGCCTGAATCAGAGGTGACAGCACAGCAGCCCAGTACAGCTACTGGGACCATCTGCTTTGGGGCAGATCTGGGAGCCTGAGCTGCTGACAGCTCATCTGTCACCTGTAAAGTACCAAGATGTGCAACAAGTTTGTCTTCACAAGCTTTTAAACTTTGGAAGACAACTTTGTTAAGGCTCTGATGGCATGCTTTTAGGAAATACTAATTAATGCCACATTATACTCTATTTTTTTTTAAAGAAGCTCTCTTACACATCACAACTGTTTTACAGTTTTCAGAGCATGGGCTTTGATGACAGAAATAGCTCTGGAACTGACTGAAAAAGGCTGTGAGGGTCAGGTGAGAATTCATGCCACTCACTGTTCTGCTATTTCATCCCAGACCCCAATCCCCTCCCAGTTTCTGGTTAAGTATTTCAGTGTGGCAAATCAAAAGCTGGACTTATAACCCAGCATGACCAAATCCTCTCTCAATTCCAGAGGAATACCTTCTTTCAGCAATGCTGCAAAGTGATCAGTCTTTGGCACTTGGAAGAATTTCATCCAGCATTGTACCTGCCAAAGCCTCACTGGATGATTTGGCACTGACACTGAGGCTCCTACATCACTTAAACTCAGCAACACAAGCTGGAGCTGGCTCTGCACACAGCAGCCATGGAAATGCTGGTTAACAAACTGGAACCATCTAAAGAGCTGAAATGCCAGTGGCTTGCCCTGCACAGATTACATTATTATTCTCTACTAAATATTTGTGTATAAATGAAATTGTATCATTTAAGCTCTCCATTTACAGCTTTTTAAGAATTGTGCCCCTTTGTAATCACAACAGCAGTGAAATGGAAGCACAAAATTTCAATGATTTTACAGCTAAACAAGAGTATAATGAGTTAAACCCAGCAATCTGAAAACCAATTAAGAGGGCACATATACCAACAACTATCTGAAAATGTCAATTATGTTGTAAGATACTTTAACTGGCAGTAAGATTCTTCAAAAATTATTGCCATAGGAAGACTAACTTCATTAACAGGAATGTTTGAACTTCAACAGCACAAACTTCTTAACAGTAAAAACTTTAGGTAAGTGCACGTGCTGTAAAAAACCAAACTCTTCTAGTAATCAGCTGGACTTCTAAAATTCATTTTATCAATGAAGGGGAAAAAAAAGTGACTTTCCAATCAAGTTTTATAGAGTGCAACCAGACAAGCAGCATCTTATTTTTCATTCCTTCACTGCTGCTCTGCTTTAGCTCTCTAGCACTATTACCTTCCTTGGTGTACTTTGGTGTCCCATTTTCTATGCTATTCAGAGGAATCTAAGAAATATTAAATTAGACTACATAGTTTATTTTGTGAATGTGTAATACAAGCCATAGCCTCTGTTTTAAATGAGGAAGGAAAATGCATTATTTTGAAAAACTGATCCTGTTATAAATAAAGCAATGACCTGGGTAAGAATATTTTTGCAGATAGTGGGAATTAGATGTGTTTATTAAATCAACCCAAAACGAGATCAGCTCAACAGTCAAACACCAGCCCTTTGAGATCCTACAAAGCACAGGAACTCTGCTGTTTGTGCCACCATTGGGATCCTGCTGAGGCCAGGGATTTATCTGTGCAGGAGTAGATCTGTTATCACTTTCCCTGTGCTCTCACTTCTTAAACACCCACAGCTCTCCCCTCTAGCCTTGGCAGCAGAGCACAGGGATCAGAATTAAAAACCCAAACCAATCACACCCCACTACACCACAAACACTGGGCAGAGGAACCCAGGCTGCCTCACTTTGTCAGGACTCTCTCCTGCATAAGGGAACACCTCTCCATGATACAGGCCACATTAAATATTGAATTGCTAATTAACTCCTGAAGGAATGAAGTGCTCAAGTAAAGCCCTTTAGGTTTTACCTCGTGGAACCCCTCAGGGAGTACACAAGAAAAACTTGCAATTATAAGCTGTCCTTCCCTGCTGTGCTGAGGTCAGCTATGCACATCTATCATGGCCAGGAAAAGTTCAGCCACAAAGTTTTAAAGGCACTGAACTCCTTTTCCCACATAATTTAAGGGTACAATCTATGAAGACTGTTTAAAGTAATTTTATATACAATTTAAAATGGCAATTTTAAAATTTAAGCTGCAGGAACATGCGTTAAGTCCTTGCTTTAAAAACATCTTAAAACAAGTGTGAGCTATCCTAAACTAAACCGGCCTGTCAAACAAATGCTGTATTTGCAACGCTATACAAAAAATGTCTAGGAAACACTATCAACACCAAGCAAACTTAAGTGTTACTTCAGTAGCAACTACACATCCTGACACCTATTATTTTGTCAGGTCATTACTTCTAGACTGCCTAATTAGAGAAAGGCATTCTTGAAACTGAGGTAGTGGGGTGGAGAGGGACAGAGATCCCTTGTGGCAGACTTAGAGCCATGAAAGTGTATGGAAAGTTTTACTACACTCTCCCAGTTACTGCCCAGACTTCTCTCACTACATCTTCACTCAAAACTTCAAGAATTAGTAGACAGATTAAACCTGGGAACTGAAAACCTTTATTTATCCAAATAATACACGTGACTTCAGCAGCATAAATGCACTCTTTCTAGCACTATTCCAGCAATTTTATGCAACTCGTTCTTTTCCAGAGAGATAAACTGAATAAACAAAATCAGGTTTCTTATTCTTAAAGGTGATGTACAAATTTCAAATACCAGTACAGGTATCAATTTTGATAGCCCAGTTCCAGTCAAACAGTGTTTAAACACCTCATATTTAAGGCAAAAAACTTAAGTGACAATCACTGGCAGAACCCAATTCTGAAACAGAAACTATTTTCTATTAACCATTTTAAGATAAAAAAATAAATCAAACTCCAATAAACTGGACATAAAGTCCTTTACCCACATTACTGCTTAGCTTTCTGCCTTGAAATGCAGTGACTTGTGAAACTTTCACAAAGAAATATGCATCAGATTTGTGTTGTTAAACACACAAGAAACCATTAAGTTGAGATGTATTAAAAACATTTTGAATTCCTACTTACATTTTTCCACCATAGCAGCCTCCACATTTCATTTTCCCCATATCTGTGTATAAAATAAATTTTTTAATAAGTTTACCTTCCGCACCACCTCCTCCTCTTCCTGGCGCTTTTCATAATGAGAAAAGTCATCAAAGATGGAGGTCGTGTGCTTGTAAGTAGCAATAATTTTAAGCACTTGTTTTGCTTTTTCTAAGGGCACCTCCTGTGTATCACGGGAGTTTGTAACGGGTTTGTTGTCATTGTTCTCCAGCCTGATGTGTCTCAGTTGGTTGTTGGGCACATCCTTCACAAAGATCCACTTGACATCAAATTTCCCCTTCCACTTGTCCTGAGACCAGACACCTGCACTGGTGCCATAGTCCACAGGTGATTTCATCTCCGCTACTCCACAGAAGTGTCCACTGCCATTGACACTGAACAGCAAGTACACCGGGCCCTTGCTATTCATGGAGCGAAAAGCGCTGTCCAGGCGTTTGTTGCCATGTTCCGTACTACACCAAATAGAATATTTAATGGAACGATGAATATCATCCTCGGAATAGCTCTTTATTATGAACACACGTCCATTTTTAAGGTTCCATTCGAAATCTTTAGGGTTATAGCTGTGAGCAGCTTTCAGTTTTTCAAGGACAGGATGGGACTCACCGCTCGGAACGGGGTTGGGCTGGGTGCTGCCAGCTGAGTTGGTGTCATTCCCAGTTCCTCCACTTTGGCCAAAAGCTGCATTTCTGTTGCGAGGAGCTACCCAGCGGTTTTGGGGTGGCTGCTGAGGGGTCTGATACTGTGGCTGAGTCAATGGAGGAGGCTGAGCTGGAACAGGCTGAACAATTGGTTGCTGTGGCTGTGGAACAGACTGAGGAGAAGGTATCTGTTGGGGGGCAGGAACTTTTGCCACAGGACCCTTATTGTCCCAAGTACCTATGTCCATATTATGCTTTATAGGGGGAGGAGGCAACGCTCCTCCAATTACAGGTCCAGTTTTTGTTTTCATTTTAGGCTGTGGTTTTGCAGGCTTGCTGGCAATAGCAGCCCAAGAGGTTGGTTTAGATACTGGCAAGTTTACATTAGATCCACCATTCCCAGAGAGGGCGCCTGTCATCCCGGCACTGTTAACAACAGAACCTACTGTTTTCACTGCAGAAGTTGTAACATCTCCACCAATCTTAAGTCCAACCATTCCCTGTTCAATACTGTTCATTCCAGGAGCTTTATTTAATGTATCATTATGAAATCCTGTTTGTCCATCCACAATGGTACCCCCCAGAGAACTGGGTGGGTAGCTGTAACTGCTCCCATATGCTGAGCTTTGTGTCTGCTGTCCTTGGGATCCGCTTGTTCCCCAAGCTGAGAAGGCAGGATTTTCAGGGAAAAAGTTAAAGCGGTGTTGATAGATATTATTTCCCAGACCCCCAGGCTGTCCAAAAACGGCATCGTGCATAAAATGATGATCCCCATTACTGAGCTGTCCATAGGTGGTGAGATAAGGGATAGGAGGATCTCCTCCTGTAGACCATGGTGCTTCACTGAGAGAATAGGGGAACCCAATAGATGGTGGATAATAACTGGACAGATAAGGATCAGTCATTGATGGATAGCTACTGTTCTGTTAAAGAGAAAAAACAGTCACCAGATAAATAAACCCTTCATTTATAAATAGCCACAACACCAAACAGAAAAGAACACAAGAGACAAAGTAATGTAATTTCTAATGACAGATCTTAGTTCACATTCCAAGAAGGATTCAGGGCTAAAATGAAGTATCTGGGCATTCATAATACCCAGAGGACTAGGGGCTCACACTGAGGTTAGTACTTGAGATGTTGAAACCATGTAATCTCACACTACTAAGGTTATTTAGTAGCCAGCACCCCAAATTATTGCAAGGAACATATCTAACTATATTTTGTAGCTCACAGAACTAAGGAGATTTAGCATTTCTAGACTGCTACATGGAAGAAGCTTTAGACTAATCACTTTAATATGACAATACATATAACATACTGTTACAATCCTCATTATGGAGTTGTTTTGAGGGGCCAATAGTCTCCAACAAAAAACCCACACCTCAAGCAGTAGAAGAAACACAGGCTACTTCTGACACATATGCCAAGTTTGCCAGAGGTAAGAGATACAAGCTGCCATTAAAGGGCCTGGTGCACCAGAGACAATCCATGCCCAGATGGCACATGACACAGGCCATTCAAACTCTTGGAGAAAGACCCTTTCCAGCCTGTAAGCATAAGTCTTTTCCTCCCTCAGTAGTAAAGTTACAACTGTGCGGGAGTGTTCCTGACTGTCCTTTCAAACAGGACATCTCTCCCACTCATGAAATAAGAGACCAAACATTTATAAACCAACAGACCCCCTCTGAAATTTCCTCTCCTTCAACTGTTAAGTCTTAGACCAAGCTGAGAAGATTTTCCTCTCACTAACACTTTGCTGGCACCTGATTTTGAAGCATTCCATATGATTCTTACATTCAGCAATGCAAAAGAACAAAGCCAGGATGTTCTAAAGTGGGTTTTATTCCTCTTTAAATCAACTTGAAGCACTTATACTGGAGACCTTCCAAAGTGACACTCCAACCGTAATTACCAGAGAGGGGGTGGGAAGGTCAACATCTCCTGCTAATGAGTCAAACAGTAGCTCGCCTTTCCTTACTCATAAAGACTATTTTAAGAAGAGGAACTCTTCTTTCAAACTGCTAGATTTCAAACTTGAAAAGAAAAATCTATCTGCAAAATCAGGAAAACTGCACCAGAACTTCAGCCATTTTTCCAAAAATGTGATTATTTCTCAGCTTTCTTAAAAAGAAAAAAAGTAAAATCCCCTCCTTGCTGAAGATAAGCCTAATATCCAACTGATACAGAATCATTTTTACTGCTCATTTTTCAATGACCTCTTTTCCATGACACCTCAAAGCCAGAGTAATTCAACAGCTTTATGTTTCATACACAGAATGATACCACAATATGCCTCCAAGACTTCCATACAGTACTGCAAACACTTCAGAGACTGAAACAGCCTAAATCAAATGTCATTGATTCAAAAGAAATGATCTCTACCACTGTTCAAGCTGCCTTTATTTACACAAATTCTATCACTAACAAGAGGTACAGAAATCACCTTCCTCTGAGATGAACCTCTAAAATACACTGAGTTTTCTGAGCCTCTCAAGCTAAAGTAATCAGTATTTAGCATAAAAACCCATTTTTCTGATAGACTTTGACACTGCTGAGTGTTATATTTTAAAGAGTTAATTTAAGAAAAAAAAATAAAAACAAATACAGATGAAAGGGAGGAGACAGAAGTAGTTCTCTGAGATACTTAAGTTCATAAATTCTATAAGTTTAGATTTTAAGACCAAAAAGAGTAAGCCTAGAGACAAGCAAGTGTTTTATCTCAGAAATATTTAGGCTAAAGGATTTTAGACGATTCTTGCAGCTGTCATCTCTTCACACAGCCTGTAAAGTCTCCACAAGGATTCTAACAAGATTCAGGGAAAGTTTCAGCAGCCATCCTTACCAGACATTTAATCTATTTTGACTGCCTTTATGCCAGTGCGTAAAAGAAACCCTGACAGAAGTTCTTCCCTTGAACAGCAGAACATTTATTTCAATAAACTTATCCTTGACCTTTCTGCACCCTTCTGTCTATTTTTTATTAAAAATCCCCAAACAAAACCAACCCAACCATTCTGGTAATTAGGAAAAAATCTCCTATCCCCCAGAATACACTCCCTTCTGGTGATTCCCTGTTCCATAGGAATAATCTCTTGGTTCTCACTGACTTTGCAGGAGGATGCTTTTCTTTCTGAGTGTAAATTTGTATATGAAGTCTACTTGACTCAGTTCTCTTTGCTCTTAAAAGTACTTTTAAAACCATATTACTCACCTACACTTGACTTTTGATGTTAAATATATTATTCTGTCAGCTAGGGCTTTGATTTCTGAAGTTTATTTTAAATATCGAGTTGGCTTCAAATCTTTTTTTTAAGTCATCTGTACTTTACAGTAACTTTCAAGGGCTGAATAAATCTGACTGGCTAACTGGATAATAAGGCTTTGTTCACCAACACGGTTGCCTCCAGTACAAAATCTCACAGTCCTAATTAATGCTACTGTCACTTTCCACTTAAAATTGTAAGAGGACCTACACAATTACTTCTTGTGCCATGCCAATTTTTCACTGCAGCATAAATAAATTGGTCAATGGAGCTACACTTTCATAAAGAAAACTTTTATTATAATTATGGAAATTCTAACAGCCATAGCAATTTTTCTATTTAATCCTAATAATTTGGCTTGTTGACAGCAAAGACAAAATTCCCAGAATAAAACTATAATAGATGGGTATATTTTTTCTGTCAACATTCAGTATATTTCACAGTTTGGTTTTAAGTCATTAAAAATCACATACAAATGTGATGAAGCACAATTTTAAAAAAATCAGAGGGAGGTTAAAACCTCAATTTCTTTTATAATTAATTCTGCATTAAAAATTAAAATTTTGCTTCCTTTTTTCCCCACAAAGGCTTCTCAACCTTCCACAGCACATTAACTCCAAAAGAAGGAATGCCTCCCATTAAATTATTTTAGGTCTGGAGAACATGTCTATGCTGCAAGCAAGCTCAGTGATGTCATCAATATTCACACTGGCATCTGACAGTTTCAAGCTGAATTATAAATTTGCTTTTTAAAATGTAACACTTTGCCATTCCATATTTCACCTCTGGTAAATGTTTCTCTCTGATATGGTGTTTAATACATGTGCATGAAAACTTTTTGCTTCTCTGGTTTGTAAACATTTTGTTCCCTTTAAAGATTTAAATGTGAAGTCAAAAATTACTTCAGAAAATACTTTCAAATAAAATGGTATTTTAGTCATGGATGTTGATTTAATGTACATTTTAACTAGAGTTTACAATATAGTTACTTACTCTTAAGTAACACATCTTTAATTATTAAAATATAACAGAGGACAAAAAAGAACAACATTTGCTGAAGTGTAAAAAATGGGACAACTCTACAAAGTATCTAGAGAGGATCCAACCCAAATCTCAACTACATTTATTTCTGTGATTATATAAATAATAGAAATCAGGAGAGCCCAAAAGCAGAATTTTTAGACTCCTACAAGCAACTAGCCTATCAAAGATCAGGTTGTCCCAGTCCAGCCACACCAACAACCTGCAAGGGGAGGAGTAATCAGCTCCAGCTCCTTGGAACATCAACTTCATTTTCACTTGTGGCCATCTGGAGATGCAGAGTAATATTAGCTTTGGGAACACAAATGCTGGTTGTATCACCAAGTAACACAATATGCTGTCATTTCTTTTTCCATTTCTATTTAAGGCATTTGCTCCCTCCACACAATCCTATGAATGGAGTGCCAACAGCATGCCTAAGGAAAAAAAAACTAAGTTAAAAATACACTAACCTGATTTGACTGCCCGGAAAGGTAAGGTTCAAAATCGTTGTCATGAACTGTGTCCTTCTGATGTAACGAACCATTTTGTACTACAAAAAAAGGGTTACAGCACATTATAACAGCAGCAGCAGCATTGCAGGAGTGATGTTCCACCCTATGCTTCTTTAGGAAAAGCCACATTTCTTCTGCAAACCAGAAAGACTCATAAAAAGACCGAGGGATGACATTTCCCACCCTCCAGATAGTTTCTCTTTATATTACTGCTTATAAAACAAAGTTTGAGTAAATTAAAAAAATTAGTAATTAAAAACTCTACAGCTGAGGGTGAGTAAACAACTCATGTGAATTAACTCCCAACGAAAAATCATTATTGAGAACAATTTTGTGAAAAAAGATTGGGAAACAACATCTATTGTTCTGGCCCATAATTAGAACACACAAACTCACAGTTCTCCCAGCGTGTGTTATTCACTGCTTAAGCTGGCTAAAATAAGATGAGGTGAGGTTACATTTAATTATGAAATGAACACTGCTAAGAGCTTTGGGATCCTAATATTTTCAGGAAAACTTAAGTTTCAACATTCTCATCTGTAAAAAAAAAAGATATCTGCCATAAAGTCCTACTTCAGCATAAAAGAATGTCTGATAAGCATTTGAAACCCATTACTGAATGACATACAAACCCAAAACAGCTATTAGGTCCCTTCAAATAATTTCCTGTTTGCATTAAATTTGAAAAAAAAGGTCAAATACACGGTGTGGTAGTTGCTGTATTTACCTATTTCATAGAACAGCTGAACTAAATATAACACTACACCAAATAAAGTGTTTAGCAAGCAAGTCTGGGAATTCAGCAGAGTATTTCTGCAAAGTTTATCAAGGGGAGTAGGGGTAAAATAGTGTTTACAAACAAAGGGAGATGTGTTTCTTTAACTAGAAGGAGCTGGATTTTCAAGGCAGGTTAAGATGTATTAAAATGAATTTATGAGTTGGATATTATTACTTTCTAAGTCTTAAGAGTTACATGCTTGTCAGCAATCACATTAATTAAGATATTTTTTAGATGACTTATTACTAAGTTTAATTTCAGTTGGAGCAGAAGAGTTATAAAAATGCCTATTATCTCATCAGAAGTTAACCATCTTTTAAGTTCCCAAAATTATTAAGTTTATACGCTGAAGTAAATATCTCAGCCAACAGCAGAACAGCAACACAGCTGCATTAAGAGAGCATGCAAAAGTAGGCAAAAATACATAAATTGTACAGGGATATCCTTGTAATTTCACATAGCAACCTGCTTCATCTTAAACAGGGAGAATTATTTAGTACGAACACAGAGTTCTTCCCACTGCAAATCCAGCAGCATTAAGTGGGATGCAGGCAAGCTCGGATGAATGGCAGTCGATGTTATTTTTGAAAGAAAGCACACATCTCTCATTCCCAGATGTTTTCCATGCAGACTAACAGCGATGCATTTCTGCTCACCTACAGGTACCTGTGTAACTGATCTCTTACAATAACAATTTAGGCGACCAGATCACAGCATGATTTCTCACCTTTATTATCCTGTCCTTTCGGTCTCTGGGAAGCCACAGCACGTGATTACGGGAAAAAAAAAAAAAAGGAAATAAAAAAGTTAATTTAAAAAAACTGCTTATATAGTCATAGGCATTGCAAACCCCACAGCTTCTGAGGACGGGGAAGAAACTTCTAAAAATGGCCAGCAGCATCTCAAGGTTTGTTTGGACCGGGGCTGGAGCAGCGTGTTCCACGTATCACTCAGCACCGGCCTTCCTGAGAAATGGCCCCGGCTCCGGGGAGGAGGCGGGAACGTGCTGTGCCCACGGGGGAACTTAAGGAGAACGATGGAGGTCTAAAGCAGCCGAGGGGGAGAAGAAAAGCCTCGCGGGGCCTGCAGCCGCAGGCCCGGGAATCCCCCCGCCCACGGGCCGCCTCGCCACTCACTTACCTGAGGGTCAACGCTTGTGGCAGACATAATTCATGCACAGGGCCCCGTGGTTCAGCAGAGAGCGCCGGGGGACGAGGCAGGGCCGCTCGGCGCGGCGCGGAGCTCCGGGGCCTGGCGGAGGGGCGGCGGCGGCGCCTCCTCTCCCCTCAGGCGGCGGCCGGGCGGGGAAGGGGCCGGGGCCGAGGGGGAGGAAAAGGGGCCGCCTGGCACCTCTTCGGGGCGCCTCCTCAGGGGACGGCGGTGCAGACGGCGGTGGTCGCGGCTCGGCCGTGGCGCTGGCGGTGCCGGTACCGGCCCGCTCTCTCACATGCCCGCGGGCCGGGCCTGGGGCCGCAGCGAGCGGGGCAGCGGCGGCCGCCGACTCCAATGGCGGCGGGCGCCGGGCTGCGGTGACGTCAGCGGCGAGCGCGCGCGGGGCGCGCCGGGAGCGCACGGGGCGGGGACAGGGGAAAGGCGCGCGGGGCGGTGGCGCCTCGTGCGCGTGCGCGGCGGCTGAGGGGGCTGAGGGGAGGGAGTGGGTGCATGGCGGACACGGCTCCGCCCCGCCGCAGGGCGCTCGGGCTGCCCGGCCTGGGGAACGGCAGGCTGAGGGCACGGCTCATCGCTGTGCGTGACTTCCGCGGGAGGAAAGGGTTCTTTGCCCAGAGGGTGGTCGGGCACTAGAACGGGCTCCCCAGGGATGTCGCAGCGCCGAGCCTGGTTGCTCGGGATATGTGTGGATAATGGCACATGGAGGGGTTCGTGGGTGTCCTGTGCAGGCCCAGCGTTGGACTCGGTGATCCTTGTGGGTCTCTCCCAACTGAGAATATCCTCTGATTCCGTTCATCCCTCAGTCTTTGCGAGGAATCTTTGCCCACAGGCTCGGCTGTGCAGGTTCACAGGATCTCTATGACAGAATCAGTGAGCTTCCCGAGCTGGAAGGGACCCAGGATCACCGAATGACTTAGCTTGGAAAAGAGCTCTGAGACCCTCAAGTCCAGCTTATCCCCAGCACGCCTGGTCAGCTACATCAGGGCACTGAGTGCCAGGCCACTCCACGCCTCCCTGGGGCCACCCATTCCAGTGTCTACTCACTCTTCCTGTGAAGGAATTCCTCCTGATACCCAGCCTAAACTTCCCCAGGTGGAGCTTAAGACTATCGAGGATCATCAAAGCCCAACTCCTGTGCTGGCACAGGACACCTCCAGCCATCCCACCATGTGTCCAAATCTCCTTAAGCTCCGTCAGGGTTGGTGCCATGATCCCTGTCCTGAGGAGTCTGTTCTGGTTCACCCGAGAGCTTTGGGAGACCAACTTTCCCTCATATAGCCAGTCTGACCACTGGCAGCAGCCACCCTCAACATGGGTTTTTATCAGATTAATTTTTTTTCCTTCTCTTCCAGCTGTTTTATAGAACCTGGGTGAATTTGGACCCCTTAGCCCAGTTTATGTTGATTTCAACAGCTCAAGGTCTAAGTCCCACTAGTTACAAAGTCTTGTAACATCTCCATGCTTAATTTTGGGACTAAAAATGGCATATTCTGGTCTTTGTGGAATACACTAAACAGCACAATCATGGTTTCCTTTAGATGCCGTTAAAACCAGAGTCTTCTGTGTGTTCACATGTTTGAAAACTGTTAGTTTGAGTTTGTACCTACCATTCTAATAAAATATCTGAAACAAAAAGTCCACTTTTGTCCTCTTTCTGATCAGACATCCAGAGATAAGGAAGAATGAGTGGTGCTTTATGAAAATGCTTTGGGTTTGACTTGGGTAGCAGGTAATAATTGGTATTTTCCTAGAATCCCAGACTGGTTTGGGTTGGAAGACACCTCAGAGATCATCTTGTTCCAATCCCTGCTGTGGGCAGGGGCAGCTCCCACTAGACCAGATTGCTCCAAGCCCTGCCCAAGCTGGCCTGTTCCAATTCTGTTTGCCTTTAGTGTAATTATGGAGCAAGTCAGTAAATCCCTGCTGTGGGCACTCCCTGAGCGAGCTGGAAAGTCTGTCCAAAGACCAGAACTTCAAGAAACAGGACAAAAGAAGTGATCAGCGTGGCTGGAGAGAGGAACATGTGTGCAGCAGGAGAGGGAAAGGCTGGGTGCCTGGGTGATGGGCACTGCTCCGAAGTCCATGTGATTGTGTATGTTCACATCTCGATATAGAAACGATGTGACTGTGAATCATCCTTGCCAGGAGAGCATGTGGGCAGAATGTTAGAGCTCTCTGCTTCAGCATCCCAATGCACAGGGGGCTCTTAGGCTGTACCTGTTAGGTTAGACCCAAAGGCAGCATGTCACATATGTATATGCATGTGCACATCTAAGTCTTCGTGGGAATATTTTTTTTTTCTGTTGCATTTGGAAAATCTGATATTTTTTTTCCTGGTAATGCTAAGAATGATCTTGTCTATCCATTAAGAAGTGCACAGTCTTTTAGAAATAAAACCAGTAAGATGAAAAGTCAGTTGAAGGATATGGATAAGGCAATATTCATATTTTTATATGTATTATATAACTTAGGATACTCTTGGAGTGTAACATTGTAACCCAGGGGAAACATGGGGTTTGGTTCTGTCTTAGTTGAATGAAATGTGTCCTTCTAGTTTAAGAAAAAGTTGTACTTATCTTTTTCTTCCTTTGCTAACACTCTCTGAAATCTCAGAAAAGTTCATGTGTAAGCTGCACCATATTTTTGTTGGTGTTTTTATTATTTGTTTTTAATATAGGTTTTACAGGAATTTTATGCAGCCCTCTATGTTATGAACATGGAAGAAAATCAACTATTGCCATAATGGAATCATCTCCCTCCTGCCCCCTATACCCCTGTGGAATGTTCCCAAACCAAGGATCCAGCATTCACTTCCATCATTTTAGGGTGAAAAATTAAACCAGACACACAGAGAAATTGTATCTGTTCTCCTCTCCTGTTTCTCATGTCACTGACACATTGTTTGTGAAAACATGAGGAGGGAAATCATATGCAAAGAGTGTGGCCTGTGAACAGATCCCATCTGACACCAGCATCACACATGCTGTTCCCTGAAAGACAAATTCCTTGGAAAGCTGTGGCAAGGAGCTCAGTGGAGCAATGACTGAGCTTAGGGATTCTCCCCTGTCTCTCTCTTGATCTTCATCCTTGGCAACTCCTTCTTGCTGCTGTCTGGGGTTTCCATGAAATTGTAAGGTCAGTTTGTCTTTGCTTACTTTGTTATGCATTTTTCCCTTCAGCTCTTTGCAGTGACTTCAGGTTGCTCCGTTGTCTTTCTTCCTTGTCTTTCAGTCTTGCTATTGATTACTGATACAGGGACAAAATAAACTCATTCCAAGCCAATTTGCATGGAGAAAAGCAGATGATTGTAGTGTGAATAGCTCAAGAATAGATCTTTCTTCCTGTTGCCCAAGCAATACTCAGGCAGCCAAGCACATTCTCAGCAATAAAAACACTGTCCAAACTATAGCAGGATTTAATTGGAAAATCAGATGTTCTGTGATTCTTGATGGCTGATTTTCTGCCAATTATAAAGTAGGATGAGCTCCATTAGAATCACAACAATGCCTGACAAATCCTCCTTTACAGGTAATTTAATGGCTGAATGGTAGAACTGTGGCCACAAGTGGATAAGAATCTCTTCTGAGGAGCTGTTAGTTTTATATGTGAATAATTTGAAGTTGCAATGCCACTCAGTTTACATGAGGCTCCAGGTCTTCTGTTCCTACACCTCCTGCCTTGGAGTAAGTAAAAGGAATAGAGCCCAAATGTGAGGCTCCTGCATGTCAGAATCAGAAGGAATTGGGAAATAATCAAAGTCAGTCAGAGGGAGGGGTAGAGGTGCAATTCATCTTTGGGGAAACCTACCAGGTGCTACGTAGGAAGGAAAAAAGCAAGGGAATATAATTTATATTTTCCATACTCACAGTGGGAATGTGCTTAGCCCTACGGTTTTCCTCCTCAAATTTTAATTTGTATTCCCAATCCCTGTGCTGCTGCTCAGGCCTCTAAGCACTCTGCATGCTCTTTGGATCACTGGGTTGTTGATCTGCTGAAAACTGAAAATAGTTCATTCATTTTGCAGCAGCAGTGAAATTTACAGATTTTTTTTAAATATTCAGAATGTTATGGGAAACAAAAAAAAGACAAAAGATAATGGATGGGGTTTGGGGTTGCTCTTAATTTCTTTTTCTTTTTTTTCTCTTGATTATTGAGTTAACTGGCAAGGGCAAGAAGGGCTAGTAAACTGAATAAAGAGAAAAAATAATCCTTGAAAAAGAAACTCACATTTTTCAGCTCCAAAAGACATTTAGAAAAATAAAAGAGAAGCTATTTTCTACAAACACTTTCCTTTGAAAAAGAAGTGAACAGTGTTCAACCCACTCTTCAATAGCAGAAATATTTTTTATAATAGGCTGGACACTGAAACCATGAAGTTTTTTAGATTTTAAGGCCAGTTCCTCTACTGATTTTTTGAGTATCTGCTGTGCTTTGCAGATTTTCCTTTTCATATGTACTGTGTTCTGTTCTGTGGGCTGGGA